>NW_010164362.1:41271-62486 GCF_000695765.1 Mesitornis unicolor | reverse complement strand
CACACCTCAGAAATACAACAGAAAACATCGAGCCAGACTCGATGAAAAGTTGCCGTCATAACGATATTATCAGCTAATCTGAACTACTGAACAGAACTAGGTAGGTTTTTTCTTGCCACTTGTAGTGATTATCAAAGACCTTTTGCTTGCGTGCAACGTTCACAGCAGAATTTCACACAGCTTTACAGCACCTTGAATCTACAAATCCTTTTGGAAACAAATGCGTTAAGGCACAGCCTTGGTCCAGGTGAGTCACAAGCAGAGACCATGGCTCAGCCCCACCAACACAAAGTCAAGGTAGAGCCAGCTCCCCTCGTTTCATGAGCATGGAGGATGTTACTCCAAAAATCCCTTACTGGTCGTGCCAAATCCTCACCCGCCTGTAGCTCTTTAACCAACCTGTATGGTTTTACCTGGCAAAAACAACCAAAATCTCTGTAAATTCTTCAATCTGCTCTCCTCACAGTGCATTAGTTAGGAACTAATCCAAGACAGGCTTTGTAAACAAAACGCAGTTTACAGTTTGAATAAGGTAAAGCCAAGGAAAATGTGCTGATGTGTCAGTTAAAGATCTCCAAATTTCCCTCCATTAAGAGGGGAATGGAAGCCTTTCACCCTTTATTTCCCCACTTCCAGAGGCAGTGAATGGTAATGTGGGGTATGGGCGATGCAAAGATATCCCAAATTCATTGCTGTGGAGTCCTCACCGCAGCGGGCCCAGCAAAGTGAGCACACGAGGGCAAATGCATTTCTGCATTGAGAAACGTGTAACTGAATCTGCTCAAACCAACGCCAAAAATATTAATGAAAAATGACAAAATTTAGGGGGACGTTTTTCCCCTGAATAAACAAACCCTGAGTTTCCGGAAATGCCACAGACTCGCTGCAAAAGGCTCACAAAATCCCACCGAAAAGTTTGGGTCCAGCTTAAAATAAAAGGCCCTGATTGACAGCAAAAATAGGTCTCTGCTAGCAATCAGCACGCTTTGTTTCTCAGCCTCTCTGCGTTTTGTGGACAACAGCCCAGATTTTGACAGATTATTTCATTAGGGTAAGCTTGCAGTTTAACTAAACATGGCTTTCGCTAAAGAAAATTGGTATCAATCATTTCACATTTCTTAAGCAGACCGAATGAATCATCTCCAGGAAATCTGTATGATAATCTAGAGTTACAGCTGATCAGACAAAAATTAAAGGAGCAAATCACTTGATTTTTGCCACTTCCACTATTGTATTTTGGCTCATACACAAGGAGAAAAAGAGAAAACAAATCCCAAAACAAGTCTGAGTTTCATTGCTTATTTTTCTACCTCCTTCATCATGAAGTTTAACCCCAATGCACCCATTGCAATCCATTTATCTGCAGAAAGGCAGGAATAATTCAAGCTATGGCAAACCAGCATTCACTGCCTTCTATTTACCTTGCATAAACCTGTTTATGGCTGTGTTTTAGCTGGATTTCACTCCTGGCATTCAGTGGGTCTGAACAAACGAGGAAAGAAAAGGGGAGCAGGAGCTTTATTAACCAAATTATAAATATTTAATACTCACACACCAAGCCAGACTTGCCAAAGCAACCACATATGTTCAGTGTTTGACTGCTGGTATCATCTCAGGCCTCAATAAACCCTCAAGTGAACAATTTCAGCTCTCTCAACTCCATTCAACTCAATGGCACAATTCAATAGGTGGCTGCACTATTCCTGATGCAAAGGGCGCAGTTTCTCCCACAGAATAACATTAAATAAAGATACTCTGGTCTCTTTTCCCATTTCAGTAGAAACACGACCCACAGGTAATCCTCCTAACGTATTTTACCAATCAACTGGATCAACTTTGGACAATTTTCTGAGATATTTCCTAGGTAAGCAACCAACCATACCTGATTCCTCCTGTTCTGGGTGCCCGTTGGGGGATCTCCAGAGGCTCCTGCACCTCCTCAGGCTTGGAGCACACTGAGATTAAACAGCTCCTCACCCCAGCTGGGCTTTAAGAACCAGGTGATTTGCAGCTAATCAAAGCCATTAGGTGCTAGTTCATGCCCACACCTGAAAACACTGATCTCTGCTTGCCCACAACGGCTCCATTTGGAAGATGAGGTTTAATTTGCTCTCTGAATTTCTGCTCCCACCTAAGAGGAACAAAAGGGTTCCCCTCTCACCCTGGTGCCTGCAATTTTCTTCGCAGTCGCTGTTTTACTTCGCCAAGGCATTGCTGGGTCAGACAGTCACTTTAAAACGAGGAGAAACCAGGTGCTTTTTATATAAACATAATTAAGCAATTTAATGAAAATCTGTTGAGTCCATCTCTCTCCGAGAATATGCAGGGCTCAGTTTGCTGTATTTCTGCTTGTTTTTTTTGAATGCACGCTGCACTTCAATGTAACTTTGCTGTCACCAACAGGTTGCCATGAGAATTAGACGTGATTGATTTATTTATTTTTATTGTATAACTCAGGCTAAAAATGCGATTCACTCAGCGTGTATTGTTTTAATTTGTAAGCAGTCCTGTTACCTTTGATGTAATCGATGAAGTGGTCGGCAATCTCTGACTAAGAGTGGTAAATCCGGCATGGGAAGGCAGATTGAAGTTGCTGCAGTTAAAAACATCACAGATAAAAAAGAGAACTTAATTAAATAATCTCTCTGCTTTTCAAATCGTAGCGGAGAGATGCATCACACAGCATGTCACTTCTGGTTTCTCAGAGAGCTTATTCTTCTCTCATTATGAACAGAATTGTCTCTATCCACTGCATGAGACAATTGATTGGCTTCAATAGAAGTGGATGTTTTGCCAGCCTTCACTGTGCTCCTACTCAATATGTCATGTAAAATAATGTGCTGAAATCTGGCCGACCTGCCTGTCTGCTTGGTGTTTGTCTCCATGGTATTTCAGTGCTTCATCTGAAAACAAAACAGGAGATGCAGGAAGCCAAGGAAACCTTGAAAGAAAAGCCATAACAGGGATATACTCAAATAAGATTTGATGGCCTAGGCATAATTCTGAGAGGCTAATGACCTGCCAGCACTCTCACCTGGCCGTGAGAAAAGCCCTGGGAACACCACAATTCTCTCTCTGCCTCCACCTTACTCAGGCAACACATTCTGCTCTGCCCTCATTGCAAGTGTGTGGCATATGAGGAGGCTCAGCACAATGGTGGGGAGGGCAGAGCCAGAGCCTGACCCACCTTCCCATTTCTATCAGAGCCTGACCCACCTTCCTGCTTCCCTCAGAGTCAGGCCTGACCCACGTTCCCACTTCCATCCATGCTCCAGCCCACCCAGCCCGCTTTCTCCAGGGGTCATCAATAGCACAGACACTTCTAGGGGTCTAGCACATATTAAAATAGGAGGAGGTCGGTCTGACAGCATTTGTGGGTTCCTGCAAGTCTGTAGACAGGCTCAAAAGTTATGACAAGTGTGATTGGAGGCCTGCAAATGCCCAGACTACACAAGAGGTGCTTCTACTTGTGTATGTTTATCATGGGCCTCGATGAGCGGTGGTGCCTGCAGAAGTTCAGATGATGAAGTGGGTAATGTGACACATTGTCAGACAATGTCATATGGGCATGAAGCAAAGCCATCGATAACGAAGTGGAAGTTTCCAAGGAAAGCTCCTGATTCAGAGACCCCCAGGAGGCTGTGGCTCACCCCTGCGGCACCTCCTGCACACCCAAAGCCATGGAGCAGTTGCTGTTCTGCTCCACACAGGTGAGACCCAGGGCCCGCAGCAGGCAGCACTGTGGGCCTGTCTCTACTGCCTTTAAACCAGGACAGTCCATACAGACTTTTTACAAAGACATTTTGGCTGTCCCTTGCTTTTTACCGCTCTGCATCATCTACTTTGAGTTGTGCTGGCTCTTATTTCTCCTTTCCTTAGACAGCTGTCTCCTCTGCTCGTACACCCATCCTATCACCAACTGTAACGAAGTTAGGGTGTAATTCCTAGAATGACATATGGCACAGCAACAAATGGACCTCTAGAAAGCACCATATACCATACAGCTGATTCCTCTTGTCATCCAGGAAAGGGTTATGCCATAGAAGTGTGCCTGTATCAGGATAACAATATCTGCTGCCAGGTCTGAGGACAGCAGTACAACATTGGTATTTAGACAAGGTTGTAAAACCCTCCAACATCTGCTGCTGAAATGGGGATCAGGACAAGAACAGGGAGAAACCAGGAGCGAAAGAAATCCAGGGAGCTGTCAGATAAAATGGCTTCACTCCTGCAGCAGCTCTGTGCAAGCTCACACGGCTGAATGTGCTTGGCAAACAGCTGAACACAACACAGCACACAAAAAGAAGGAGCTCACTCACCACCAGGTAGGTTTTCCCCAGTGTCCCCAGCTCAAATGTTAACCTGGATGTCTTTCAGGATAAATATCTCAAGAGTTATTTGTACACAATGCTGCAGTGTTTACCTTTTGATTACAGATCTTTACACGCTGTCCGTTATTATTGAATGCCAGGATGAAAGGCAGCCTCGGGGCCTGAATGCAATGTTCTGTCACAAAGAAAATACTGCAAAAGTAACGGCAGGCTCTGAAAGCAGAGGTACACTGGGCTGGAAAGAAACACTGGCACGGTGTCGGGCTTTCTTTTGCTTTAAAAACAAGCTGGTGCAGTTCTGCCTGGACAAGCCTGGATTTGGATATAAATGGAGAGCGTGAGTGTGTAAAATCCTCCTGACTAGTTCCCATCTCTCACATTTGTGTCTGTACAAATAGAATAGGAATTATAGAGCTGCGTTTTCCAGGTTGCTGAGTTTAACTCCCAGCAAGTTCCCCTGTAGGCTTGGGTCTCAAGAGTTAGGGCAATATAATAAAGTCTAATGCTCTCACTGAAGGTACCTGAAACAAGTGACTCCTAATTTTTAAACTATAAACATATACCTATAGTCCATACACCTTCTCCTTACGACAGCACCCCCAGAGAAACACTTTACACCACCACTCTGCATTTCTTTAAAGCAACATGAGTCAGGGTTGGTACTCAGTGTTTCATATAGATAATGTAGATTACTTCTATTAAGAGTCAGTGATCAAGTTTGATTTTGATCAGCTGTGTAGTTATTTAAATATCTAAAAAATGTAAAGTTCTAAGTAAAAAGTGCCAGGAAAGGTGTACAGATATAAATCCCAAAGTAGCACTCCTATACTACACAGACATGTACAACACATGTAATAAAGCATGTGCTTCAGTGTGAAAAAGTGATCGACTTTCTGAGGCATTAACATATCTGTCTTTCTATCCAGAATCACTGTACTTCTCTTTAAGACGTCTAAAAACCTGATTTTTAACTATCTCAATGCAGTTTAATTTGTAGCTACGCTCATGTTTGATGCTATTTGTGCAAATATCTACAATTTTTATCACTCCTCTCCTCTACGCTGGTGCACAGCTTACTCCTTAGTCTACCACTAGAGTCACACAACTTGTCTGCAATCCTCAGGCTCATGTTTCAGCAGTCTCGATTCGGTTTTTGTCCAAAGCCTGGGGCTGTTTGCAGGACGCATTTTGATGTCTCACCTGGTGCAGGTGATCCACATTTAAACAGGGTCACTTGTGAGGTGCTGACAGCAGCAGAGACGCCCAGGCTTCCTTTTACAATTGCACCACGCTATCATCCCACCTATTAACACACTGGCTAAATTCTGACAAGGTTTTTAAGGGAAAATCTTCTCACAGCTATTTATTAGTCTGTACCTGAATGGTTAGAGCAGATTGCTTGTGAATCTTAAGTTTTTATTTTGGATGTCTTTTACAGCATCTCCGTGCTTGCTGCAGTATTTCTAAGAATACAAAACGCCCTTACTGCGTTTAAAAATATCTACCTGTTGACTAGATCCACTTGAAAACATTCCCGATATGTACACGTCAGGCTACAATGATAGAAAATACCACAGCGCCACCTGACTTCCCAGCACAGGAAAAAACCCTCTTCAAGTCCCTACCACTGCTTGACGTTTAAGGGTAGGAAAGCAGGCGGCAACAATTTTTCATCCAGCCTCGCATTAAGTTTAATTCTTATCAATAAGAAATGAGAGTCATTAACGCTATTAAAAATCTAATTACATTAGCAATTTTCCGTGTGTCGCATATGAGTAGTTAAGTGTTGGTATTTGTTTTTTCCTAATGGGATTCAAAAGTCTAATTAAAAGGCTCTCTTCTGTGGTTTAGTGGGATGAAGCCGTGTGAAAAAGAAGACACTTTCAATAGCCACAGACAGTTTATTTCCCTAAATAATGCACTTCACAAGCATCTCCCTCCTCAGCACTTGAACCAAGTCAGAGTGATACAGAGGCAGCCAGAAAATCACATTTACCCGCTGCTACCACAGCACAACTGCGAGCCCCTTTCTTCTCCCTTCATTCCTCTCTCCATGCTCACTTGTTTTACCCCTTATAAGAACTGAATAACTGTAATAAGGACGGGAATAACAAAACCTTTTGACCCTTTAAAATAACAGTAAGAGTACGATTTTGCATCATTTATCAGTAGTGTTTGTAAAAGCGCTGTTTTTGTGGATAGACCTACAGTGTAATAAATTATTCCTCTCATGAAATCTGTATGAGAGACGGCCAAAAAAAAGCCCATTTTGCCATACAGCTTTTTTAGTTTAGGGTGAGGTCTCAATTTTAGTTTGTAAGCACAACTGGTAATGGACTGTACGGGGAAAACTGCCATTGCCACTGGAGGAGAGGCAGCAGGACAGCCCTTTCAGCACTGGTTCTGAATTTCTACCCCTGATGCTCTATAGGAAAAACACCTTCCCCCTTCTCCAGGAGACTTCTTACCCTTGCTTGTGTTGAGTGCTGCATACACTGTTTGTGTTACAGGAACACTGAAAGATGGAGAGATGGTAGAGGTAAAGAGAGCTTCAGGATGTCCAGAACCCCTTAAAACACCAACAAAACCATAAACCAATGTGAATACAGCCACCAGTAACACCAGCTATCCCTTCACAGGACCAAATCAGCAGCCATCCTACCCCAAAAGCGCCCTGCCCTTCAATTATGCCACTTGATTTGCCAGTGATGCTATACGGGGATTATTTTGCATATCACTAAGCATTGCTGCTTTATTCTTCAGAAATCAGAGCATTTTACTGCAAAATGCAAATCTGAAATGCTCCGCAGCGTGCTGGCTTTGCTGTTCCTCAACACGCACAGATCAATGGCAGGTTAATGCTCAGTTAACATTTATTAAGAGCAACACGGTTTCAGAAATTTCAGACTAAAGGTGTCAATTAGATGACAGATCCTTCACGAGAGATGAAAGAGCCTCGGCGTTGGGCCGATCCTCCCATGTTTTGCTGCCAATGATTTATTAGTTACGAAGTCCCGAGTGCTGAAGTTTATCAGGAATGAGATAAGCAAAGTATGAACTACAGGATATTGTTGATTATTTGTTTCACGCAATCTCACTAACCACAGCTGCTACAAAACCAGTCCAGGAATTAGAGATGCACGCGCTCTCGCAGTGCCCACCACCAAGTAACACCCAGCCACGGCTGTGGGTACTGAGGTACCTGTGGGAAGCCTGCTGAAAGCCCACGTAAGGGCAATCTATACTCAAGGTCACACCACAAATCAGCCACATCAATGCTGATTACAAATTAAATACTCTACTGTCTTCACCGTGGCTGTGTGAAGTGTCTGACATCCTGCACGGATTTACTACTCGATCTGAATGGGAGAAATTCATCCCCAGTGCACAGATGTTGGCTTCCTGACAGGACAGCAGCAAGTCCTGACTCCTGGCTAGGCAGCATCTCAGACCCCACAGGTATTCACACCTTTGCAAACAGTCAGCTCTCAAGGATTTTCAAGTAAAGTCATCGACTCGGCGCAGCAAACAGGCTTTGCTTTATGTGGTTTTGCTCTGCAGATCAAAACCCACCGCCCTGGACTCTCATTTTGCAGAATGAAAGGCTGCAATAAACTCAAATAAGTTAGCAAGAGCTCAGACATGAAATTCTAATCTCAGTTCATCCTCGGAGAGCAAAATACAAATAAAAGCGTGCTACAAACAGAAGCCAATAACCAGAGTACAGACACATCAAGCACACAGGAACTTCAGGAGCTTCATGGCATTACTTTACAAGGAAGAACATTTACTGTACGTCTGACCCATGTCTTTGCATGGGCTGGCAAATCTGCTGCTCTCCCTTGCTTCCAGTAAGAGCTGCTGTTCAGTACCTCCAAAGCCATCTTCTAAAGAGCTATCACAAAACCTATGCTAGAAAACACATACTAGGAAAAATCACTTTTGCCCATCTTCCCTCTGTATGGCCCAGACTCATTCTCACAGCAAAAGAAGTTATGAAGATAATCGTCCTGAAACTGCAGGAAGATACACGTATTTATTTACACACATGTATTTCTCAGTGTGTACGGAACTGAACCTGACCTCGGTTTAGCAGTAACGTAACAGGAAAACCTTTTGGTACGGGAGATTTTTTATTTTAATCATCAGCAGAAAAAACTATAATTGAGCAGCAAAACAACTGCAGGGATTTTCAAAGGTGTGGGGGGAAATAGGCCATTTTGGGAAAACAGGGACAGCAGATTCTGTTGTGAAAACGTATTACAGAAGCTCTTCTGCATCTCAATCAAAAGGCTGCAAGGGACAGCCTTAGATTTCAACTGCAGGTAGCAAGACGTACAATTAATGTGGTTTCTGTTTGCGCAGTCCAATCAAAGCACGAGAGAACAGGAAAAACAAACGTAGCATATTTTGAGTCTTCAATTTCAACCTACGATGCACCGAATGAGACCATTAACAGTACCAAACTCACATCATCTTCCCCGCATCCGCCCGAGCTCCCTTCTTTCTCGACACCATCCTGAGCCAGAGGCAACTCTTGTCTCTGAGAGCCTACGCAAGCTGCCAAGAACACGTTTCATCCCCTGCTGGAGTGCACCAGATGATGTATCAGGTGTCATTTCTTCCTGCCAAAGTTTCCCCAAGGGCGGACCACAAAATCTTCCTTGTTCCACGTCACTCTTCTCATCTCACATCTGAGTACCCCCTTCCCCTGCTCCCTCGTCATTCTCTGTGGGAAAAACACCACCTCCTGGAAGAGCAGCGTTTTGCTCCTGGTCACACTCTGACGTCCTCACTTTCTGCCTCTGCGCCTCCTACAGACACAAAAAACCCCAATGCGTTCCTGCTCACCACTCAAACCTCAGTGCACGGCGCCGTGATCCCACTCTTTGTTCAAGTTTTGTTTCACTGCGGTGACAGCAGCTTTCTGTCCATCTGGATTACTGAAAGCCATAGAGAACAAGGAGAGTGTTCTGCAGGGAACAACGGGGCTCTGGTAAAAAAACAGAGGCATTAATACGACTAATAAGTCTTTTCTATACCCTACAGTGCACAAGTGTAGCTGCTTTTCCTAAATAGCTCCCTCTCTTAAGAAGCCTGTTCTCGACATCATGGGGCTCTGCTATTAGCCACCCAGCTCTGATATTCTGATACATCACCACATCATGAGAGAAAAAGCCAGCAGCCACGGAACACCTCTGAACGTAAAAGAAAAGGGATACATTTATGTATTCTGATTTTATATATACCTTGTTTGGGCTTTAAACTGGAAATCTCCTTGAAGAACAGCAGAAAAAACCCAGATAGGACAGATCTAAAAATGATGGGGGAATGGCAATTCACTAATTTTTCTCAGTATAGCACCATATTCTCAGAAACCAGTGGTTTACTGGCCTCAAACTTGCCTATTTTTTCCTACTAATCATTTTATTCTATCAACTGATGTTATTATACCAGGCAGGAACAACGTGTCCCTGCAGTCCTTTGCAGGCTGAGACACAGGGGCACACAGATACGCCTGGAAAGAGAAGCCAATTTGGTGGACCAACCACCGAAAATAAAGGAGCAGTTCCTGGTTCAGCTGAAGAACCCCCTGCAAAGGCGTCCTCCCCCAAAAGGAGCTGCTTCTTCAGCTCCAAGACCCTGGGACCAAGCACAAAAGACGCTCAGTGCTTGATGCAAATTCATTGCATGCATCAGATGCTTCCCAGACCGGCATGACAAATACTCATCAGAGCTGACTGAGTCTCTGTGAGGATCCAGCCATGCCCAGCACCGCGCTCAGCATGGGGCTGCTAATACAGAGCATTGCCAGTCTGTGGGTAATGGTCTGTGCCACTGCACAGGCTGGGCTGCATCCTTTTACATACACGACAGGTCATTTGGTACCACTTCTGTCCCTCTCCTTGGACATACAATTGTATAAACTCTCAGAGAAATTCTGTGCATGTTTGAACCGCACATCGACAACCCTTTCCTCCCAAATTAATAAAGATTTGCTAGATAACACAACCAAACGCTCCAGCATTGGCTCCTATAGAATTCCTTACGTATTTTCCCTCATTCGGGCTGATCTGTCTGTCCCTCAGCAGTTGGTCCATTCTCAGTGAATTAATCAAAGTTAATTTTCAACTCACAAATGGATTTACAGCCAAGAGGGCCGTTGTGCTGGGAAACACAGCACCCTTTTCCACAGGGTACAGCTTTTACTGCTACAGAGTACAACATGTGTACGGTGTGACAAGCATGTAGAGTGTTAAATGAAACATGAATGAGTAATTCTCCTTCTGCACTTAATTAATTAATCAATTTTCAAGCATACAAGTAAATGTTAATAGCAAAGGTTTAATGCCAGTGCATAATAAATAAACTTAAATATCACTGGCGTATATTTTGAAACATCAAAGGAAGGAAAGGAAAGAGGAATTGTGAAAGTGAACAGTTTGAAAGAAAATGAAGTTTAGGTGACCTAATTAAAGGCTTTTCCTCAGCTACAAAAAGACATCAAAGTGCTGCTTCTGAAGTTCTTTTGCCAAACCAACAGCCTCAAATTAAAAGACTGCATTAATTTCAAGGAATGAGTCAGACAAGTACTACTGCAAGAGCCTTCAGCCCCTCTGTGTTGCCACAGAAACAGAACATTATGGCTAGTTTATAATCCAAGCGCTCCATTGATACAAAAGAATTTATTTTTCATTTTCACCTTTTCATTTACTCCTCCAGATGCGTAAGAAAGCCCCTCAGAAATTAATGATGCTTCTTCCATGACTGACAGCCCGAGTTCGGGTGTCGAACAATGCCGGTTTTATATTGTTCTTGCTTAATGGCTTTCTGACATGAGAGGAAGTGGCAGCCCCGTGTGGATTTGCAATGCAGAACTGGGGAGGCTCTGGTGGTGCTGGGCTCACGTCCTCTGCAAACAGAGCCAGGATCCAGAGACTGAGGACAGGTACAACGGAGGAAATGCACCCAGCCAGGAAACACCTTTCTGGCAAGCTCAGATGTCACCAGGAATATTTAGGGGACACCTCGGGTGATAACACAGGTTTGAGGTCCATAGGGTCTGGTTTGGAGCTGGTCACAAAGCCCTGTTCAGTCTGATGGGTTTTAAGAAGTGACACCGAGTGGAAGTCTCGGCCAGCACCACAGCACAGGGAAAGCTCAGCTACAGCAGAGACCACAGCATCACAGAGTCATGAAGGTTGGAAGAGACCTCCAAGATCACCAAGTCCAACCCAACCCAACCCCACCACGGCCACTAAACCATGTCCCCAAGTGCCACATCCACCACTTCTTGAACCTCTCCAAGGATGGGGACTCCACCACCTCCCTGGGCAGCCCCTTCCAGTGCTTGACCACTCTTTCAGTACAGAAATTGTTCCTCAGACCCAACCTAAACCTCCCCTGGCACAACTTGAGGCCATTTCCCCTTGTTCTGTCACTGGTTACACGGAAGAAGAGACCAAAGAAAATTCATTTTCAAAGCTGTGAGTGCCTTTCCATCCCCACACACAATGGCAGCTGCAGGTCAACATCTTCCTCACTGACTGATGCTCCTGACTTCAGCGGCCATACCTTGAACCTGGCATAACCAAACTCCTCACGTTAACAGGCACAATCTGGGAGAGGTGAGCTGGTGTAAACTCCACCCTAACAGCTCCTTTGACATAAGCTTTTTTTGCACTCTCCTACAAAGGGTATAAGCTGAAATTATATATATATATATATACACACACGATGCTCAAAATACGAGTTAATCAGGTTGAGTACTACCTTCTTGGAAACAGCTAGCAACATGCCTTGTTTCTATGGCTTTTAATGAATATTCTAAATTGAAGAAATGCATAAACATAAGGGTAATTTACATTGCTAAAGTTAATCAGTTTTCTTATACGTTTTGTGCATCTGCATGATTTTTCATCTGTATTGCATAAATGCGTCTTCTCCTCACTTTTCATATGAATATGTACATCCAAACACCCCACTCGTAGTGCCCTTTTACCAATTTCTAGAACCACATCTGTCTCCAGATTGAAGAATTCTGGGGCTTACAAGGAAAATGACCAGCAAAAGGTCGTAAAATACTTACAGATTCAAGGTGTCATTTAACTTAGATGTGAACGCGCCCTTTTGTAACTCGGTTTTTCTGTCAGTAAACCGGTAACAGATGGATCTCCCTCAGAAGCTGGTATAGCAGCAAATGTCCAATACAAAGGACAACTCCATTAGAGAGCATGGTTTTAAACACGCGAATGTTAGGTAGAAATTTGACAAGGGTGCTGCACATCTTCCCTGATTACCATTTGCAAAGGTTGGGATGAGGCGCCGGGATGAAAGGCCTCCACTATGAGGCAAAATGCTTATCTGTTCTTAACATCGTCACTCTACATTTAAAAGCTTCCTCAGTCTGCCCCAACTAGATACTAACGAACCTTCAAATGTTCCTCCAGGTTATTCCAGCACAAAGCCAAGGACTTTCAAACTCTCCTGTGTCAGGGTAAAGTAAGGAAGCAAGTTATGGTTGTTTTCCCTCACTTGATTGAATTTAAACCACCATATATCCAAGTTAATTCCAGCCAAGTCCCCATCTAGCTTACACGGGGAGAACTGGGGCAGAATTAACTTCACCTCTTAATATGCAACATTTCATTATTTACAAACCAACAAAAGACGTTTAATAATACAATTTGGGAACTCAAAGACACGGGTTAGTCGAAGGGACTTTTAGATCAGTGGAGCTGCTATTAAAGTGCCATCAAAGCATTTTTGACTCCACAGAATTAATCATGAAATCTGTTCCTGCCAGCTCACTTATCATATCCGAAATATTAATTTTGAGCAAAATTAAATTGGACACCTACCGACAGCAACGTTTTGCCCTTCAGAACTCCCCTTCACATTGATTTATTAACGGCTGCCAGAACAGCGTACCACAGCAATTCATTACCACTTTCTCGATGGTTCCCTGTGCTTACAAATAGTCCTTCAGAGCGAAAGGTGCTACCTGACAGCGTCCTGACAAAGGCGCATTTTTCAATCTGCACAACGCTCTTCAGATTTAGAAGGACGTAAGGCAAGGAATTTCATTTTCTTATCAATGCGAGTGGGTGGTTCACGTAACAGAAAGCAGAGCGGAGATTCTGCGTTGAGTTGAGCCCTAGGTATTTTCATTAGCGCTTGGTGCGGTTTCAGACAGGAGAGCCAGCAAATTCCTTTGTTTTATTCATCACCAGCATTTTCATTGCAAGACATTTGCACAGAGCATCAGTCAGACGCGGGTCTGCAGTGCAGCGTTAACCCGACGAGATCTAACAGCACACGTGTACTTGTGTCTTATTGCTTTACGAAAAGGCACGTTTCGTTGGGTGGAAAACAAAAAACAACCCCAAAGTTCCCTTTTGAACACCCAAACTGAGGTGCCTTCCCCTGCAGCCAGAAGCCCTGTGATAGATCCACATAAATCATGAAGGTTTGGCATGGGGAGCTTTCATTTGATGTAATAAAGGTACAGCTCATGGCAGGGAACCTTGAAGTCTGGGCATTCCCCGTCTATGTTTGAGTTACTACATCAAAGGATCGGCCTGATCCAAAGCCCTACCTTTAAAGTGCCTTCTTCAACCTCTGAAATGTTTGGTGTCTCGAAGCAGAGTCTAATTCAGGGGAATTTAATCCCTTTCTGTGGAGCTATTCCACCCTTGCTGCTCCTTCCCTTTCCGTGGCTGCACAAAGCACAAGCAATCCCACCGTTACAGACATTGTTTTACTCACTCGCTGCCTGAGAGAAAGACAATTCATAAACACAATGGCCCACGCCCGTTCATATTCCTGGCTCCAATCCAACCGCTCCATCTCTGCGCTTATTTTTAAGCCTGAATAGTCCCATTAACTTCAATTGGGCTGCTCGTGTTCTTAAGTAAAACGGGTGTTTAAGCACTTTGCTGGATCACAGCCTACGAATGCACATCTGCAACCTTCCTCGGCTCAGTTAAAGGTTCCTTCCTCATCATATTTATCCAGGAATTCTTCCTGTTTATACTTGCACACGCGCTCAGCCTTTGCTACTTGGCACATTAAAAAGCAATAGTGTTTGTAATCAGAGATAAAAGTGTCTGTGCAGCAATGTAAATCTGTATATAAATGCTGAGGGAACAGACGTAGCTGGAAGTGTAATAGGAGCGAAGAACACACGGTTGGACATCAGTGGAGGGGAAGCTTTTGGTCATTCACTGGAAGGCAAAATAAGTTAAACATCAATTAAACACTAACTGAGGTCACCATTTGTCCAGATCTGCCCCACTGACAGCCTGTGGCAGGGAAGGGGCTGGCACAAACCAACCTCTGGGTATTCCCCATGTGCTCCTGAATGTATCAGACAGAAATCTGATGGGTGGGGGGTGGTTAGTAGGTCGAGAGAGGTTCTCCTCCCCCTCTACTCTGCCCTGGTGAGACCGCATCTGGAATATTGTGTCCAGTTCTGGGCCCCTCAGTTCAAGAAGGACAGGAACTGCTGGAGAGAGTCCAGCGTAGGGCTACAAAGATGATGAAGGGAGTGGAGCATCTCCCTTCTGAGGAGCGGCTGAGGGAGCTGGGGCTCTTTAGTTTGCAGAAGAGGAGACTGAGGGGAGACCTCATTCATGTTTATAAATATTTAAAGGGTGAGTGTCACGAGGATGAAGCCAGGCTCTTCTCGGTGACAAACAATGATAGGACAAGGGGTAATGGACACAAACTGGAACACAGGAGGTTCCACTGAAATTGGAGAAGAAACTTCTCAGTGAGGGTGACAGAGCCCTGGCCCAGGCTGCCCAGAGAGGTTGTGGAGTCTCCTTCTCTGCAGACATTCAAAACCCGCCTGGACGCCTTCCTGTGTAACCTCATCTGGGTGTTCCTGCTCCGGCAGGGGGATTGGACTGGATGAGCTTTGGAGGGCCCTTCCAATCCCTAACGGTCTGGGATTCTGTGATTCTGTGAAATCACATCTGACAGAGGAAAAGACTGGAGGAACGGCCTCTCTGGGCTTGAGATCTGTACTTCCTAAAACACGCCCCAAAGCCTCGTGGATTATCTACGTTGAGTTCTCTTTTCCAGTCTCCTGACCTGTCTTTGGAAAGGCTGTTTCCTACTAAAGATTTCCAAGTGCAGCCTTCAGAAAACTTCCCACCGTGACCACATTGCCGGCAACAAGTCCATTTTTGCAGACCTCACCAAGATCCGTCACCCTCAGTCTCGCCCTTATTCAGGACAGATAACGTAGCACAACTAAGGTAGAGTGGAAATCCCACGGTGCGGCAGAGCAAAGGCTCTGGACCACAACACTCCACTGGGGATTAGGAATGGGGAGGGCTCTGTCTCATTTAATCCCCACCAACACCAGATCTCATGCCATGTGGTCTCTCACACTCAGGTTCAAAAACTGCTCAGTCCACTTCCTCACTCAAGCTCCTTCTACCATCTCGAGTGATTTACTCACTACTTTGATAAATATTCTGTCATTGTATTATTTGTCTGTTGGAGGCTTCATGAATTAAAATGGATATGATTATATAGAGTTCTATGGTTTGAAATCACCACCTTAAGAATTCTGTAATTTAGAAAGACCACCTTAAGATGACACAGGGATAAAGAAAAGAGAAAGTACGACGATGCGGCAAGAGAACGACCCGGAAGTAAACCAACCGGAAGTGGAAGTAAACCAACCTGACCCGGATGTGGGCGGTGACATGTAAGATAGTAACCAATCATGTATTAGCTTAGACAATATGGACACATATATATAACCAATAGAAATGCTTATGTAGTGTGACTAAGGGATTTTGGTCTATAAAAGCGCAGCTTCTGATAAAATAAAAGTCTTCAATTTATAACACTTATAGAGTCGTCTCGGAGTCCTGTGGTCATCTTGCATTTGTCGTTTAATAGCACCCTTGTTATTCCCAGCTTAAGCGAGCCATCATGTCTTCTGACCTTAGTTATCCTTCAGTGTTCTCAGATGTTTACTACACACACATATTTTATCATCATTTGGGCAAATTGTTTTTATTTATTTAGCTTGCCGTTTTCTCTTAATCAGCCTTCCTAGTTGTTTAATCAATCATTTTTGCTGGCCTTTTCTGACCTACCTTTACTATTCCAGTTGCTGTCAACTTTCCACACGCACAGGAGGTCGATGTTGCCAAAGCAGCATTTACAATTTAAGACTCAAATACACCAAGATGATTAAAACACGCAGTGCTTTCCAAACATACTTGAGTTTCTTTTTGCTAGCATTACGAGGTAATCATTTTTCCCATTTAGATACCAGAATCTAAAAATAATTTAAAATTAAAAGTGAGGCTCTGATAATAGCATCAGGAACACAGTGGCTTTCGAAAAAGAGAAACCATAGTAATGATCATGAATTTTGTACGCCAAATCCACGGCAAGCCCAAGCAAATTTAGGAATTCAGTCTTCACCACTATTTTACACCTAGTTTACTGCACAATAGCCCTGTAACTAATGCTTGCCAAGCCCTTCCCCATTATTTCACAGACATTTTGCATCGTAAAACCCCCCTGGCTTCACTGTCCCATCTCACCTCCTTTGTGCTGAAGCACTGCTCTCTGATTACATTAAACACTAGTTTCTCTGCACGGTTTCCAGGTGACTTTGTTTATTATTTCCTGTCATATTTCTAAATGCAAGATCTTTAAGTTATCACCTGACCTCACAGGTATTCACAGCTCTCCCAAAATGTAATATAACCTGTGAATTTATCTGCCGTGCCGCTTACCATGCCTTCCACGTTATTAAGGTGTTAAATAAAACCAGGTCTAACAATAAACTCATAGACATCTCCCTATAACTCAGTGTATCTATTTACCAACCTCTGTGACAGATAATGCTCATATCTAAGATAATTTGAACTATTTTTTCCCCTAGTAAGCTATGGCAACCTAAGAGATTAAATTTTCCTCCTGGATGTAGCTGCACAAATACGAAGCATAAAAACAACCCAGCCTATTAGGGATCGGTTTTGATATAGAACTCCAGATTAACCACTGCTGTTGCTCTTCCTTGTATTACCAGACCTATACATATTTTATAGATACACATATAACAACGCTAGGAAACCTGTTGTTTGATCAAAGTCATCAGACAAATATTACAATATACAAACCAGACACAAATTAAGAGCTGAGGCTTCAAAATGTAAGATCACAATAACCATGGGGGGACTAAAACAAGCCCAAATGATGAATTTTCCATGGCTTGAAGAAGACCAAAGCATGAGGAAATGCTCCAACTTTGCACAGAAAGTGCCCTTATTCCAAGGTAGGAAGAGAAGAAGTATCCCACACTGCCTAGTCCCTCTTCCCTTCCTTGCTTAAAGCTTCTTGAGCTTTGGCTCCTCATACATCCAGCAAGATGAGAAAGAATAACGCCAGGATCCATCACTGAGACAGAGCCTTCTCCCTCCTTCATTACATGCTTGTCTCCATGCCTTAATGGACTCTGCCTCCTCTGACACCGGCGGAAAAAACCCTGCCTATCTCGTTTCAATCTTCCCTAAGTTACTGGCTTCAATTTACACAGGCAGATGAATCTGAATCAGAATCCCCCTCCCTCAAGTCTTATTTATCTCCTGTAAGGGAGAGCATTTTCACTAAAGAAATGGTGTTTCAGCAGGGGTTGAGCAGTGCCACAGTGACATCCCATGGCTGGCTACCTTAGGCTCCAAAGAGCTTTCCTGATTTGCAGTGGCCCCCTCCACCCTATTAAAGACAAGTGATGAGACAGCAGCTGCCCTCAGTGCGTTTTATTCACTTCACCTCTGCATTAAAACGACCCAGGCAGTTTGCTCCATGCTTCCCAAGCATAAGGAACATCTTCAAAGGCAGATACTGAGGTACCGAGATCTCACCGTGCTGCTCGCTAACAAGGGATCTCCAGGCACAGATAAGCAGGGGTTCTTTTCACTCCTCATTTCCCGCTGGAAAGGAGATGCACACGAGTCACTTGTGAAACACACATCTCAGGAGTCTGCTGCATTTCTTCCCCTATCCACAACGCAACGAGATCCTTGCACTGGCGAGCACGTGTGCAGCAGCTCTCTGTGTGCAACGGGAGCGGGGAGGTTACGAGATGTGTTCAATGTAGAATTGCTATTTAGTTTAAAGGGATCCAAAATTGACATTTCTCAAATCAGAGACCACTCAGTCTGTTTGCTAAGTGAGCAACGTAAATGTGAGCTTTTCACTGGCTGAAAGCTGAACTCTCATTCTGTATTAATCCCTGAAGTGAGGAGTAGGTTTCTGTAGTTTGACCGCAGTGGATTTTATTCTGCAACTTCTATACAGTGCTTATTTAATGCTGTTTTGCCATACAGTATGACAAAGAGTAAGAAGCGTTGTTATTCTGTGGACTTTCAGCTGCACTGGAAGGACCCTGTTCTGACACTCCCCAAGGTGGCTATGGACCTCCTGTGGCCTGACCACGTACACCTGCCCCTGTGCTTTCTCCCTGCAGACACAAATTAGTCTTGCCTCAACAGTTTGGTAAGTGAAGCAACAAAACCTTCCTCAACACAAGAGAAATCTGACCCAACAACCAAACAGGAGCAGTCCACGTAAACGACGCTACGCGTGATCAGAATGAATCCGCAACACAAAACCCCTTCAAAGCCGTGAAACAGAAGCAGCAATGACCACCCTGATCCAGTACTCTGCATTGGCAGACAACCATCTAACACAGTTTTAATTCAGGCATTTACTTCACGTGCTCCTACAAAGCACTTCATAAACTACACAACAGTCTTAAGACAAGGCCAAAAGCTGTAGTATCTTGTGTTGCGGATGGAGTTGAGGTGCAGCCACTCCATCCACTTTTTTCATCAATAATGTTGGCTGCCTAAAGCTTTATTAGCTAAAGCTTTGTTATTGGCTAATGCAGTAAGCAGCTGATGTTTTCTAAAGCCTGAAAAGTCTACAACTGTGTTCTCTCCATATCCTGTTTTTATTCTATTTGTAGGGAGAAGGCACCATAAGGAACAGCCGCTCTTGCCACAGGTTACTGAGGACTGCAACGCGTAACTGTCCATTTTCAGTCTGTGAACGCAGAATATTCTCCAATCCACACACAGACTCCTTTCAAACTCAGAAAAAAACCGAGGTGAAGGGAATTTGACATTTTCCTTCCTTCCCCTGCTCCCCTTTGTCTTATTTGTCTACTTTATCCTGTTGTTTCCACTAATGAATCCTACTTTGCCCAAGCCTTATTGTCATTTTACTGAAACTATTCAAAGTGCCTCAAGCTGCTAAACAGCTGGCAAAATACACAAACATTTAAGACTTTAGTGTGAATACTAAATCACGGCTTCCAGGAGAGAACAATTGTGGTCCTTTCCGATTTAATGCCTTCTTTTGAACTGTATGTCATTTCTGCTTTGAAATTAATTTGAGTGCAGAAAACAGGTTGAGTATATTTTTATTAGAAGACACTCCAAATATTTAGACAGTTATTTGAATCATGTTTTGGCAAAATGATTATGCTTGTCAGGCTGAAAACATACAATTTCCATATTTCCCTTACATCAGCTCTCTTTAACAAAGAATTATTAAAATCTTAAATGCTATTTACTCTTCTTTTCCCCTCCCTCTCTGGCATGAATACTTAAGAAAAAGCCCTAATAAAATATCTGGGATGCATTAAGAAACAGTTGAACTGCAGTTACAATTCTAGTGTAGTCACAAGCCTGTCATTAAAATGCACAGCACAGTGCTAGTGCAGCTGTATACAGCTTTTGTTATTCAGGCTGCTAAATGGATAAAACATATTTTAATTTAATGTAAACTGTGCAGCTAGAAACACGAGAGTATGAGGCTGTTTTATGTCCTCAGGAGAAGCCCAGATCCTTGAGCTCAATGAGAAATCTTGATTTATGGCAAGAGTCCCCACGCTGCCTCTCCAGACGCACACTGTGTAATGCTGCAAGAAGCTGGTGGGAAAGGCGTGTATCCAGCCTCCCCCTCTTCCTACTGACACGTACCCAGTGATATTTTTGGGATCTAACTCTGTATTGCACAGCAAGGATGCAGACAGCAACACTCAGACCAGGTCAGCTCTGGCACCGCTGGAGCCAGCTCACCAAGATGCACTGGAGCCCAGAGCCTCGCTGCTGAGGTACAGAACAGAAACGGCCCCAAATCTGCAGCCCTGTATCTATTAAAGTTCATGACAGCTTAAACTCTTTCCGGCAAAAATTCAATTTCCATATTAACTGAATTCTAGTTAACCAGTTCAGAAACAAGCTCTGATACTAACTTCACATCTCAAGCATTAGCCTGCGTTACCAGCTACTGAACATCAATTATACCAAATCACTGCCTAACAATCTCTCATTTTTTCCTTGAGCTTCATGTATCAGGTAAACAATAAAGCAGAAGAAATGCTCCAAAGCTCTCACACAAATCATCTGCAGTCGGCTGCTGGAGTAGCTTGGAGAAGCACACTGGAAGACCATCCTCTGAGAGACCGGCAGTGAGAGCTGCCACATACATTTAAGGTAGTCTTGCAGTGTAAATGCAGCAGAATAATGCGGGCTATAAAGGCCAGTAAGTAGAGCCCATGAACCAAATGAGCCATCGGTGTGAGTAAGTAAAGGGTCTGGCCTTTAAAGAAGCAAATCCTTTGCCAGCATCCAGCCCTTCATAAGCGAAGCAACCAGGGATTTTCTGGCCCATTGCGAGCCCTTCCACTGAGGTGGCAGTGCAGCCTCATTATCTCTGTGGGCTGTAAAAGTGCCTCTAATTAGCCAGTCACCAATGCTCTACCAAGGGCATTTTGGAGTAGATATATTCTAATTGTCTCTGTTGGGTGTCTACAGTGATACCATAGAAAACTGCTCA
>NW_010164362.1:30709-41240 GCF_000695765.1 Mesitornis unicolor | reverse complement strand
CATTCCTGTCTGCTTTTTCACTCATTCCCAGCATTTTAAGCCTGGATGCCACATAAAGCCAAGATGGACGTGCTACGATTGAAGACAGAATAAAAAATGAAATGAACCAGCAGACCGAGGTTAAAATTTGGAAGTAGCGATAGCTAATTAGTGCCAGAGCTGAAAAGAGAGAAACCACAGCGCTGCTGTTCAAGAGGCTACTGCTGCTGTTAGAATACGCTGGTGTTCCAGCAAAGCGTTTCTACATTTCTGTTTAAAAATGCACATTTTTATTATTGATTTCCAGTCGCTGGAGCTTCAGTATTTCTCACTCTTCCTATAGCAACGTGCTGCTATTCACTCTGACATCTGCGATGCTAGAGTCACCACCTACTTTCCCCACATGACAAAAAAGAGCTGTGTAATGCAAAGTAAAGGGAACATTCATTAGCTGGTGACAGAAAATGAGCTCACCCTCTTTTCCTCTAGCTGGAGGCTAAAGCAGCCACCAACATTTGATTGACTTTCATCCCTTCCCTGTAATATTTGTAATACAGGTGCTCACTCACATGCACACACACATCTTCAATCCCTCTTTAGATCCACAGGGCCAAGTTCTGTGTGCCACACCTGCACTGTTCAGGATGTGCACACACGTCTTACTATAGATACGAAGAAGGAAAATAAATGGTTCATTAGAAAAGCCCTTATGCTAACCTGCTTTCAGAATGCGTTACATGCAAGGATCTTGGCCACGGGCTCTTGGGTTCATAGGGCAATGTCTTCAAAAGTGCAGAATCATTCAATTTATTCACACAGTAAAAATTTAAGCTAAACAAAAGGTCATCTATATAACACAACGTCCAAGTGACTCAGACTCAAGACATTTCACTTGAAATACATCTGCCTGCTGACAGGATCACCAGTGCATCTGAAAGGTTATCAGTCAGGGTTTTTTAAAGCATTCAGTGCTGCTCTGACACCAGACCCCACTGGCCACCACGCAAACTCTGGTCTGGGCTACAGCAGTTTTGGATCCCAAGCAATACAACCACCAGCCAACCGGCCCACAGCCATAGATGAGCCATTTGGAGCAGTATTCAGGCGGAGGAAATGTTACTTCACTTGGAAATCAGCTTTGCTATCAATTTGCTAAACAGGTCTCTGTGGGAAGCGAGTCTGCTCAGTCGTTCCTCGGTCCTGTGTCTAAGGATTACTCAGATCTTCAGTCAGCAGCAAAGATCTATGGAAAATGCTGTCACATTAAAGGCTCAACACACACGAGTAACCTCAGTCTGTTTGTGGTATTCCTGGCCACATATGTGTGCTGCATCCAGGATTATTCCTATTTGCAGCAGGACATTCCCAAAACCTTTCCCATTTTCCACATGCAGTTCACTTCTCTTGGCTATTTATGAGAAGATTTCATCCCCTTTCTTCAGTTTGAAGGTTACTGGAGTTGCCGTGCACTCACATTTCACAGGCTCATGCATGACTCAAACTTTGATAGCAAATGCAAATCACGGGAGCATATTTTCATGAATTTATTGCTTTTAATCAGAAATGAGACTTTCATGTCTGGAGATTTATCTGGATACTTCATCATTTAAGTAGGGACGCATCTTAAAGAAAAATCACAGGATGCCAACAACACTTGATGAAAAGTCACTATTTTCAATGAACACAATATTCTTCCATCCCTCCTCCGATTCAGGTGTCTACATGTCTAACAATAAGAGCACCTTTCAAAAACAGCATCCAAAACGATGTCCAACTTCCCTTCAGCTCTGAGAAACAAGTTTCAGTTGACTGAATAAACTAGTTCCTCAGTACCACAGAAAGGATACAGGTAACGGAGCTTCTCTGCCTTTCACTCCTAATCTTGCTGGTAAATTCTTTATATTCTGTCCAATAGATAAGATCAAGATTAAAAAGTTGAGCTGCCTGGGGGTACTCTATGCTAACAGAGATTTTCAAATGTACAATTGGGTTTTGACTCTATCCAGAGAGAGACGTTGTTTTCTAAGTTACCCCTGTGAACTGTGTGCATCCTCAGTGGGGTTTCCACGTGTGAGCTCCATTTCCTCCTCTGTAGACCTGCCCTCTGCCTTTCGGTTGTTCTTTGGGATCTGTGTGAACACACCACTCAACAGCATCCAACCAATTTGCTGGAGTAGGACCAAGAGAGCAGGAATTCACAGTGCAAACACAAAGATAAACCCTCAACGTTTCTCTTTGGCTGCGCCTCGAATCCTGGGGTCAGCTTTGGGCCCCTCGCTCCCAGAAGGACATTGAGGGGCTGGAGCATGGGCAGAGAGAGGCAATGGAGCTGGGAAGGAGTTTAGAGCACAAGAATGATGGGGAACAGCTGAAGGAGCTGGGGGGATCAACTGGAGAAGAGGAGCTGAGGGGAGACCTTATCCCCTCTGCAGCTTCTGAAAGGACGGGGTAGTGAGGGGGATTTGGTCTCTTCTACCAAGGAACAAGCAATGGCACTACAGAAAATGGCCTCAAGTTGTATCAGGCAAGGTTTAGATTGGATATGAGGAACAATTTCTTCCCTGAAAGGGTTCTCAGGGACTGGAAGGGGCTGCCCAGGGCAGTGGTGGAGTCCCCATCCTTGGAGGTGTTCAGAAGATGGGTTAGAGGAGGTGCTTGGGGACATGGTTTAGTGGTGGACAGGGCATGGTTGGACTCAATGATCCTAAAGGTCTTTTCCAACCAAATTATTCTGTGTTTCTAGGAAACAGAGAACGGGTGAGAAAGCAGTGTTCACGGACCACAGTGCTGCTGTACATCGCCAGTGGAAAACAAGGCCTGGTCTCCGGGGGCACACTGGGTTTGTTGGGGGGACTGCATCATGGAGGGCCTCAAGCTGAGGGGGATACGATGCCAGACCAACACTTGTCACTTTTTATTAGAGCCGTTCTTTTCCTCAGCCAGTGAACTGAGAACAAGAAGAAAATTATCAACAGTTGTTTGGGAATCTAAGCCACCAGCAAGCAGTCCTCAACAGCATTTTTTAAAAAAAGGAGCCATTAAGCTTGCTTAACACAGCTGGAACTGGAGCCGGCTCTGCTTCTAAATTGCTACTGAAAGCAATGGAAAAGCCCAATCGAGAAAGAAGTAGCTACAGTAGCCAAATTGCAAATGGCTTGGAAAGAGGCTTTCCAGCTGACACGTTCCTCAGTGCTTTACAAGAGGGGTCGACAACCTCTGAAGATTGATAGGACAAACTGTGCGCTTCCTTCCCAAATTAGGGGTTAAGCGTGCAAGAAGCACCTCACACTGAAAGCTGCCCATCAGGATTTCTGCCCAGGTTCCCACCTTTGCCTGGATTCTGCTGCTTCTCTCAATGTGCTGCAGGCCTGTCTCAGTGCTGCCCTGCACCACCCAGAACTGGTGCTGGTGCTGGTGCTGTCTTTGGTGTGTCTATCCCCCACATTTATCCCACCAGTGTAAGCAGAACACAGGGAGCACCTCTGAGAGAGGGACACACCAAGACAAAGCGTGTTTCAGAGCTGTCCTTGTCAGTCGCTCTGAGAAAGGGTTAAAACTGCTGCTTGTAGGACCTTTGTGAAACTCAGTGTCAGACTCAGCAGTCCCACAGATAGGCAGAAGGCCAGAGCACATTCTTTGAAGATAAATGGTATCCCCCAACTGAACAGAAACCTACTAACCCTATCTAGAAATGTCCAGGGATGAAATACAGGTATCCTGTCTTTGTGTAGCCAAAGATGTTTGGAGAATAGTGCTGGTAATGCCCAATTAGCAGAATAAGTGACAGAATACATCAGCTTCTGGGAGAAAGGTGAAGTTTACAGCGATGAAGACTATGAGCTTCATCCCCACAACCCCTGAAGATCACCAGAGGGTCGTAGGGTGCATGCCCAGATAGGAGGGGTTGTATGCTAATGATTTTTGGAGGAATCCCTGCTTGGTATTAATGAGTTCTCAGATATCTCATGAATATGTATGAATGGGTAGCACATAAACAACCACTTTGTTTGTGCGTAATAAAGAATACCTGCTTTCTAAAACTCAAGGAGGAGTCTTAGGGAGTGAATTTATTTTATCCAGCTTCTCGTGGAATCAGCTCCCTGATAGATAACCACAGAACCACCAGGTTGGAAGGGACCACCAGGACCATCCAGTCCAACCTCTGGAGGTAAAAGCATCGTTTAAATGAGATGGGTCAGCCCCTGTCAAGCTGCCTCTTCAAACTGACCAGTGATGGGCAATTTAACCACAAGACTGAAGTTGTTTGCTTCTCAGGACCAAAACAGCTCCTGACATTAAATACAAGTGTCCTCTGTCCAAAGCTGGGCTTGCAGCAAGAAAATCCTTTGCTCTTCCCCCTTGCTGGGAAAGGGGGTACCTTCCTGCCCTTCATCCGCCTCCTTTTCTCTTTCCTCCTCCCCTTTCCCCATTAGAGCAGTTACATGAGAAAGCTGTAACTGTGCTAATGCTGCACCCAGCTAAAGTTGGAAATGGCACAGGATTACTCCTATTATACCTTGAAGTGTTCAGGGCTTAGGGACCGCGATGTTCATAAATAACACTTCGAGCAATTCTACTGGAGGTCCTTAGCTCCGTCTGACTTAATTGCACTGCTCAGCCCGCAGCCATCTCAGAGAACGGCTAAAAATTAAAATAGCAAAATAATTTAAAAATTCACCAGCTCACAAAAAGGTTCTTACTTTAAAAATATAGCACTATACTTTAATTGAGGTACTCCTGAGGCAAAGGAAAGACAAGACGGTCAAGATCCTATTTCCTTGCCAAAATGTACAAAAAGCAACAGAAATGGAAATTCAAAATACAGAATTATTGTAGGACAACTTTTTTAACAGCAAAACCTCGTTGTGTTAAACGTTCGGTTGGACCCAAACTGAAAACAGGCCAATGAAATTAGCCATATACAACCTGTATGATACAAAACCCTCACCGAGGAACAGCTCAATAAAGCTGTACTGAACGTGTGCAGCAGGGGAAAGAGGTTTTAGAAAGTCAAATAAGCTGTGGTATTTTCTAATATGCCTTATGAACTCTTAATTGGATCAAAACCTGATAGTACCAAATAGTTTCTGAAAACAACACATTTTGCATAGATGTTCTAACTACTGTTAATTCTTAAAGATGTCCTAAGAAGCTCAAATAAGTATTGAAAATCTAAAATTCTTTGTCCAATTTCTTAATACAGAGTAGAGCTCTATTCTATTCTATATATATTCTATATATTTCTTAATGTAGACATAGCCCATAGTCAAAGCAAAATCCTGAAACCAAAACACAATGGATTTTCAGGGTTTTCTCTCAATCACCACCTTTCTCCTGACAAAGAGAACATCTTTACAGAGACTAAAACCTCTTAATTATATTTAAGCCTATGATGTCTACTAACTGGCTTATTTAAATGTTTGGTAGCAGTGAACGGCAAGGAATCTTCTCGGGAAGAAAGACCAAGTGAAACAAGCAGCAAATAAAAGGGATCAGCCACAAGACTGCCTGGAAACGGATTAATTCACCCGTATTTCTAGTTCTGAAACCAGACGTTGTTCATCTTTCTCAGGCGCTCAGTCTTGGAAGGAACAGGGCGCAAAGCCCAGTGGTAAAGAGGAACCAAAAGAGAAACAAAAGGCAGGAGCAGAAGATATAAATGAACTGCAGAGCTATGGCACGAGTGATTCATAGTAAAGCTTAAATAACTGGCAAACGCATTTGCTCGATGCATCTGAGAATTACACACCCCCACCTTTTCACTAAAGCACTAAGTGACACACCATTATTTAGGAAAGCACGTTCATTAAATTCTACCATACCGTGAGAAGCAGGCCTGAACCAAAGCATTTTGAATAAAATATTCATATTTCAGATGATGCAGGCAGTAAATTTTGACAGCATCCAGTCTCTGGGACTGCAGTATCTGTACTCAAGGCCCCAGAGCAGTGGTGTTAATTGGGGTTTTTTTTTAAGCAGTGTTTTAATAAAAGAGCTTTAATTCCATCAAATGAAGGTGATTTAGCCTATAAAGTAATTCATCACTTTGGTGTCACTGTTTCACCAGTTTGGCAGATGATGCAGGCAGTAAATTTTGACAGCATCCAGTCTCTGGGACTGCAGTATCTGTACTCAAGGCCCCAGAGCAGTGGTGTTAATTGGGGTTTTTTTTTAAGCAGTGTTTTAATAAAAGAGCTTTAATTCCATCAAATGAAGGTGATTTAGCCTATAAAGTAATTCATCACTTTGGTGTCACTGTTTCACCAGTTTGGGAGACTTTCCACTCAGAGTTTTTGCAAACTTCACTGGCAAGGGCACATCTGTGTTCTCCCTCTATCAGTTCTGCAGATAAAGGAGAAGATGCGGTGTCTGATTCACAGGCACACTGCTGTTCCCAGTCGCTTTATGATAAATATAATCTTCCTGGGACTTCCTTCTAGATAAGCCTCTATTGCACACACCTATCTGTGCGCTCTCCAGGCTCCCCGGTGCATCCATGTGTGCATCCCTGAGCATCCTAAAGCAGAAAGGTCCCTGAAGGCCCTTGTCTGCCGGGCCGGGCTGTCCCTGTGCGTTCAGGGCCTGATCCAAAGGCCACATTAAATCAACAGGAGCACTTCCCGTGGATGTAAGACGTGTGCAGTCAGGTCTATGATTACTCAGCCCACAGAGGATACCAGCATTATAAAAGCAAAACACACAACTGCAAGAGGGACAAATTCCTCGTCCCTGTTTGAAGTTATCTCCATGTGATAAAGGCAGCCCGGGACTGCAGGAGCCGAAGGGAATGCCCAGAGATTTCCAAGCTGTTCAACCAAAATAACCAGAGAGATCATCAGCTCTGAAACTACAACGTATCTTAAACCCGCTTTCTGCATCATGTCTGAAAGTAATTTCTTCTCATTACAGTCCTATTGCTAATAACAAACAGAAGATAAGTGGTGCCAAGGCAGGTAATTCTCTGTTTCTCTAGGAGAGAAATCTGGCTGTGTGAGCCCAGTGACTCAGTATCACACAGGTACATCCTCACAACATTCCCTTGCTGCAGCCAAAGAGGCCAGCACGAGGGATCATCAAAACCTGAGCATTAAGAATCATTAATTAGCAATTAGCAATCACTGTTCAGGGCTGCAGTGCAGTGACCGCACACCACAACCCCTGCAAAGCACCAGAACCCTCAATTTCCCATTTAGATACGAAACTCAGTGCCACGTTCAGGCTTTCTCTTGTTTTTATTCTTCTTTTCCATGATGCATTTCCCACTTCTCCACTACCCAGTAAAATGAACCAGAACAAAACACACAGGCACCACCCGATTCATCCACCAGGCTCAGTTTAAAGTTGTCTCATCTCAACTCTCAATTCTTAGGCTTTTCCTCATTCACATCCTATCAATTGCCAGCAGCTATTAGAAAGTGGGAGTTTTTTGTGTACCAGAAGGCTTTTCTTTGCGGAATACATAACATTTTGATAAATACCTCAATTTTTGAGTGTTTGAAATCCTGCTTTATACCATTAATGAGGTCATTCAACAAAGAAATCGTTAATTACAAAGAATTTACTTAAAGCTGCTTTGCTGGAAAATCAAATGCCAGCACAAATTTGCCAGTTAAAAATCAAAACTGTAATACACCACATGTAAGCCTTCAGTACAAACAGAATTCATGACAGATTTATGTTCAGAATTAAAAAAATGTTACCTGTCAGAAACGGCTATAAAAAAATTAAATATCTGCCTAATGTGAGGCTTCAAGTACTGCAAATGCAGCATTCATTATCATAAATACAGGAGTTTGATCTAATTATGCATTCTGCACTAAGCTTGTCAGATAACACCATTTGAAAATGGCACAACTAAATCAAATATGTTCTATTTACTTACTGAGTGATAGTGAAATTGCACATAAAAAGGCTTCTTCACAGTCAATTTTGAGATGCTACAACTTTGAAGTGGGTTTTATTTTATTTTAGGATGTTATCATCAGTTTACCAACCTATTTTAGAGATTTTTCCAACATGAGAGGGGAGAGCGTCTTCATATCCAAATACATAAGATAAGTTGTTACACCAATCATCAGTCTTACCACTGTTTATCTTCACCTCGCACGCTCTGCCAAAGTACTCAGCTTTTTCCACTCTCCTTTGATTCGTAATGCAGGAAAAGGCAGGGGAAGCCTTTACAAACCATACGAGTGAATTGGAAGAGCAAGGCAGGAATGTGAAGGTCAGGTCACTTGGTTTCAAGAGCAGGATCATTCACTTCCAGGACAAAGGAACACGGTTTTGTATCATGCATCTTAAGACCAAATAAAAAATAGCCTGTTAAACTAAAATCAGAGATAAGAAACCATGAGAAATATAAGAAATTGTCTTCTCAGCCATTACAGGGGTAGAGTTGGGGCAAAATTACTTAACCTTTCAAATACCTTCTCCTCAATATCACATGCATTTCACCTCAATCTAGTCTCTAAATATGGAACTTTGGGATCTAAAATAGATCTCCTTGTTGTTTCACAGAATCCCAGCATGGCAGGAGTTGTCAGGGCCCTCTGGAGCTCCCCCAGTGCAACCCCTGCCACAGCAGGATCACCAGAGCAGTCACACAGGAACACGGCCAGGGCTTTGGGTGTCTCCACACAAGGAGACTCCACAACCTCTCTGGGCAGCCTGGGCCATGCTCCAGAACCCTCACACTCACAAAGTTTGTCCTCATCTTCAGCTTGACCCTCCTGTGCTCCAGCTTGGGACCATTGCCCCTTGTCCTGGCATTGGCCATCCCAGAGCAGAGCCTGGCTCCTTCCTCCTGACACTGCCCTTTCCCAATGGATCCCCAGGAATGAGGGCACCCCTCAGTCTCCTCTGCTCCAAGCTCAAGAGCCCCAGCTCCCTCAGCCGCTCCTCAGCAGGAGATGCTCCACTCCCTCCAGCATCTTTGTGGCCCTGCTGGACTCTTTCAAGCAGTTCCTGTCCTTCTGGAGCTGAGGGCCCAGCACTGGACACAAGATTGCAGCTGTGGTGTGAGCAGGGCAGAGCAGAGGGGCAGGAGAACCTCTCTGCCCTACAACCACCCCTTCTCATCCAGCCCAGGATGGCGTTGGCCTTCTTGGCTCAAGGGCACATTGCTGGCTCAAACTCCTATGCCACTGACTGTTTCTCTCAGAGCATCATGTCTGCTGCCTGACCCTTCAGCTCGAGTCATCTTCTCCTCAGCAATCCCTGCCCTGCCACCCTCTGCTTTGGGCTAATGCTTGCTCATGTATTTTTAGCAGTTCTTCGGGAATCAAGCACTATCCCTGTTCAGTGCGGTCATTCTGATTTCCTTCTCCTTCCATAGCTCTCTCCTTGCACAGGAAGGTTTGGATCATTCCCTTCTTCTCCAGCTTCTTTAATGCCAGTCTGAACGCATTTGCACAGCGCCTCTTTTTACATATTCTGCCGTCTGACTGGAGCATCTCAATGGGATTTGCAGAACGGTGTTAACACAAGGCAATAGCCCAACTATTATAATCATCATTTCCATTCCTGTTACCGGCAAACGTGATCCTAGGGTCACCATCCCATTCTGTCTGACACATACACAAAACATCCAGGAAAATGAATGATGCTGTTTCAAAGAGCTCACTGTGTGTGCACACTGAGAGACTGCAAAAACGGGTTCTGAAAAATCGCCGTATGTCCTTCCTGTCTTAGAGGAAGACGTCTCATTTATTGAGAGGTTATTGTCTATTATCAGGTTTCTTCCTGATTTAATTTTCTCTGAACTTCTTAAACTTGAAAAAGCAAATGTATATCCATTCAATGAAAAACAAGGCAAAGAGAGATACTATTATACACACAGAGCAACACAACATAAGGCTGCAAAGATATGTAGAAGAAAACACAGGAAATTGAGTACTCCATACACATTGAAGTTACTCACGCAGAAGCTAATACGTACTTCCAAACTCCAGTACTATCTGTCCACATCAAGAGACACGAAAGGCATTATTAACACTGCACAACTGGGGCTTACAGGGGAAATACTGGCAATAGAGTTGCAATAATCTAATTCTTAATACTTAAAATTTTCCCCATGGTGATTATGGTAAGAATAAGAATAATAATAATACTGTGCAATAACAGCAATTAATCTAATTAGTTCATAAAAATTATGATGGCTATTATTACTATAGGTCATAAATTAAGACACCAAAATATTGCACAAGACGTTCTCTGAACATAAATAGAGATGAAATATGCTTTCCTAGGCACAACGGACAAGGCAGCAGCTGTTTCCTTGGCGAAAAAAAAACAGAGGGATGATTATCTAAAGATGCAAATGAAGTTTCTTTGGCTAAGCACTGTGAAGGTTGAGTATCGATGGCATGAAAATAACTTTTCTTCAGCTGGAAAGAAAACAGTCACAGGCAACTGCAGCCTGAGGAAAGCTTTTCATTTCCCAGTTCAAGACCTGGTAATGCTTCCTCTGCCCTATTCTTCTTCCCCTGTCCCCTTCCTCATAAGAAACTTCTATATATTATGCTATATTTATCATTATTTATATTTATAATTT
>NW_010164362.1:22175-30670 GCF_000695765.1 Mesitornis unicolor | reverse complement strand
ATTATATTTATAAAATTTTAATAGTATGCTTGCTTGCTTTCTGTAACACATTTATGGTGTTCTGTGTATGAGCTTTTGGATATACATTTGTATGCATTAGCTGTACCTACGTGAATTATCATATATGATAATAAACACATATCTTGGTACATGGAGGTGAAAACCTTGGGAAAAGTTGCAGAAACACACGATAAATCAATTATTTATGCCCTTTTTATTGCCTCACTGGCCAGATAATTCTATGTTCCCTGAAGCTTTACTCTAACATCCCAGTCCTGTAAGCAGATTACAGCATCCATCATTGACTTGAAGTCAACATGCCAAATAAATATTCCTTCCACCTGCCTTTAATGTGAAATGTCACCTCCTTTCTCCAAGCACCGGTAAAATTCAGTCTTAACAGAACATGAGGCTTCCCTGCTAGAAAAGCTTTGGGGTCTGACAGCACCAACGCTCTGCAGGGGAAGGAAAGCGATGCCATCGAGGCAGAACCGTCCAATGCCCTGCTCACATCCACTCCAAGCCTTGGAAGAGCCCAGATCATTTATCTCAAGTACAGGGAAATCATATGGAAAACATTTGATCAGAAATACGTAGCACTAATGTCCATCCCTTCTTGGGCTTCCTAGGAAAATGCACCAGATGCTGTGCTGCTGTGTGAAGCCCTCCACGGAGGTCAGTCTCATGGACTCCCAATATTGCCTCCAGACCCTGCTAGAAAACAACATTAAAAGGACAGAGAGAAGAGCAAAGTGGGAGCTGTAGAGAGGTTTTTCCAGATGACAGAATTTGCAGAGATCTTGGACAAAAGGCAGGTCACATAAAATAAAACAAAGTACTGCAAAAGCTTTGGGTGTCTCTGGTTGACCTCTGAGCTCAGTGACCAATCTCACCTGTTTACCAAAGTTATTTAACTCTGACACAGACATTTCTGGATATAGTCTGTACCGAAATTATGTTTGCTGAGCTGCATCCTTCACTTCTTACTCCTGGTATACTAAGCTGTCAAAAACAGGGGTTATATTAATAGAGAAATGGCATTTGCCCATCTCCCACCTTGAAGCAGCCTTTCTGTGACGCTGCTCCTTTAGCCAGCATCTCAGATCTGTGCTTTTGTCAGGCTCATATTTTAAATTAACTTCCTTTGCATTTTCCTACCCTAATAATTGAGGTTAATGCCAGTTGCTGTAGACATGAGGGAACCTGAAATACGACCAAACTGCAGTATCTCCATATGCAAGAAAGCCTATGATAAAAAGACATCATTTAAAAACATGTAAGGAATTACAACGATAAGGTTGCACTTCAGCTGGGAAATGGTGCCTGATTTTGCTTTCAAATATAAACCCAGAGAAGTCACACTACAGGTAACTTTCAAAGTCCACTAATTAGGCAGAATTTGTGGATGTTTCTTAGGCATGGATTTATTTTTGTTTAATGTGCAACTTCAATGGAGGTCTTATGTTAAAAAAAAAGAGGTTATCTTCAGTGCCTTTGCTGAATGAAATAATGAATAATTCAATTTTAAAGGAAGGAATCACAGGAACAATTGGTTCAGTTTTTCCTTTTCACTGTATTCTTTATGCTGGCTTTTCGTTTTGTAAGAGGTAAGCTCCTTGGTCTGTAAAGAACCACTGCTTCTAGAACAATTGTTTTTCATTCCAAAATCTCAACATTTCTCAAGCACCGAGCCTCACTTTGTGAAATGAGCTTGATGAAAAAACAGGAAAAGTCAGAAAAGACACAAAATTCGCATAACATCCTCTAGGAATTTTTGGAAAAGTGTTACAGACTATCAGCAATTTTCTCCTACGAGCTGTTATACTTAAGAGTAAGAAAAATGTCAATCTGTTGAAGGATCTAAAGAAAAACAGAGGAAAAAAAATCCCAATTTCAAGAAAAGTGTTCTAACCACAGTACAGGAAAGGGAAACTGAGAGGAAAATGTTTTCTACAACAGTTCCTAACCATGTCTCACTCTACTTTTTTTTTTCTTAATAAACCAACTAATGTTAATGCCTCATTTTACAGCATACTATAATCATCAATAATGAATGTGAATCTGTATGCCAAAAAATTCCAGCCAAGCCTGATTTTCAAAATGTAGGTGCTCAGCCATTTTTAAACATGTAGGCCTCTTGCAGGGTACTCAAGACAGGAACTTCTGAGTACAAGGCAGCTCGAGTCAGTGGCCAGATTTTAAGATCTTAGCCTTCATTTGCTGATGTTTTGTGGTGAGGAATCCTCATCCTTCACTGCTGGAGCTGCAGGGATCCTCCAGACACCACCATCAGAGGAAGAAGAACCGCACTCGCAGGCCTCTTTGGCAGGGAGCAGCCACAGGCCCGTCAGGCCCCGACGGTGCATCCAAGAACAGTCTTCACTGGTTTATTTCCAGGGGAAAACACATCTTCCTTCCAAGTCTATCTGTTCTTAAAAATCTACTCTCTGTGCTACAGGCATAATTCTCCTTTTTGGATTTCCATGGGGCTGAGCAGACGCTCAGGCTGAGAACAAGCACCCCTCTGCTCAGGCCTCATTTCTTGCCTAGTGACACTCCAGTATATGCTTGGATTAAATTCTGATGGTTGACTGTCAGAATTCATTCTACTGAAAAATACCAAGTGAAAATTGCATAGCAATGTCATTAATAGATGATAATTTAATAAAGTGACATTTTTGACATAGGAAAACAGTAAAAGATCAGTATTTTCTGGCATAAAAAGGAAACATGAGTCATCTCTCCTGCACAAAACTAAATAAAACAATTAAAAGGGAAAACAGCTTTGCTTCTGGGAGAAATGGTGTCTTTCTCTTAATCAAATTTAGGAATTTTCATCAGTAAGTGCCTTAATGTGTGAAGGAAAAATGGCAATTTTCAGAGCTCCTCTCCCTGAAAGGATATGACATTATATCTTTTCCAGTCTGAATGTCCCAGACATATTTTACAAGTGCCTAAAGATACTGTAAAGGTGGGATTAAATTCTGTATTTAAATTGCAACCCATCTCCAGTTTCAGGTCACTGAGATACAAAAGGTCATGATATTTGCCTTTCATTTTTCTTCTCTTGGAATACTAAAACTTGAGACTATAAAGAATGCTGCATGAAATATAATTTCTTGCCAACTGCATGAAGAATATACAGTGATTAAGTAAGTAGTTTGACCTGAGTTGTTTAATCCTATCCACCTAGGATCACCTTGAAAAATTCGGCTTCTCCGTGCAAGTGTGAATATTTTAAAGAATACAAGAAAAGATTTAAGGTGAAAAAAGGCCATAAAAGATTAAAATCTGGTTCATCTTTAGGTCAAAAACATTGTCTCTGAATAAAAACAACGAAGAAAGCGCATGAGTGACTTTTACTTTACATCCAGCATAGAATATGTTATTTTCAATGTGTGACCTGAGTATATAAAATCCGATAAGAAAGGCGCTAGGCCAGAGATGAGCTCTTTCCTCTTGCCTCCAGAAACTTGCAGACAAGCTTGGGAATAAAGCTTTGAATCCTATTTACACACAACTTCTTTTTACTGTCCTGCTAGTGAAGGAAGGAGACAAAGTCAGTAAATCTTGCATCTACTTCAAGGCTACTCAACACATGCAAATGGATGTCACAGAGGGCACAGTACAAATGACAGCCAGAGCCAGCATTTCCACTGAAATTATTAGATTCACCGATTTTTAGGAACTGAAATAGACCATTATCATCATCCAGTTTGACCTCCTGCATATTCACAACCATGGGTTTTTACCAATTTTTTCCTGAAGTGAGCCCCTAATGTCTACCCCAGCTATCCTACATCTTCTGAAATACGCCCATTTTAACTTTGAGACTTTAAGTAATGGATATTCTGTCTCATTTCTCAGCAAATTTTCAATTGGTTAAATCAATTTCACTATTAAAACATAATGCCTCAGTTCTAGGACAACATCAAGCCCCATATTTTTCATGTGCTCTAAAATACACTGGCACAGCTCCGCACATCACTTTTGCCAAGCACGTGTTTCTGTATCAAAAGCGAAGGCAGCCTTTTAGCATCCCACAGAAGAGACTTCACAGACTCAAATTAGTCCATAAAAGTCACGATACAGAAAGTAAACGTACAGCTACTTCATAATTAACTGCTCAGTAACCAGGCTCAGGAATACAACTCTGAGGGCCTCATGCTCTTCACTTCCTTTTCCTTTGGTAGTTTCAGTGGCTCAAGGCATATCTGAAGGCTTCATTACCTGGAAGAATATACAGATACACTCACTAAAGTATGGTCTTGTCTCCAGATAAGGGCATTAATGGCTTAGCTCCAGCCTATCTCCCATTAGACCTGCCAGGACCCGCATCAGCTCTCTGCTGGAGATGACCAGCTCCAGGGCTGGAAGATGCTGCACCTTCCAAAAACTGAGCATGTGAAAATGTGTCGTATTTTTTCAGGAAAATTTCCCATGCTGCTTTGCATCACTCTCGTAACACTTCTACACATGAGTACGTCCACAGCAGTAACAACCCAAAAAGTGGCTCAGCCTTGTGACACTCATTCCCTTTCTCCCCATACCTCATCCTTCAGGTATCCTGGCAGCTCAGGAGGCAGCGACTGAGCTGGCTGAGCTTCCCCTCTTTTCCTCTTCATTTAACCAAAAGAACACCTCGGGGACGTCACAGCACAGCCCCAGAAATGAGAGATAGAGGAGGTGCTGCTGAGAAGGGGCTCTTTGTGCCCAGCACTGGGGCTCACTGAAGGCCCAGCCACAGGCAGTGGCACCAACACCATCCCTCCAGCAGCCCTGCAGGGCAAGCGAGACCCAGAACTGCTCACCCACAGGTTCACACGGATGCAACGAACCCAAACAGGAGTCTGGCGCACCCCAGTAGCCTGTTGTAACTGTGGAGCCAATTCTATACCAAGCCCAGAGCGAGCAGTCACGAAGTAACGTCCTAACCCACCAACTCCACCATCAGCCTCCTGATCACCCTCTGAGGAGCACGTTTGAGACAGCGCTCACCAGAGGGTGAGGGCTTTCTATTGATGCAGCTGTGGATCTCCAAAGATAACCGGGGGTTTTAATCTGCTTCTTTTGAAGAGATAAAGTATTCAGCAGGTTGATAAAGCTTTCAGCTGCAACTCTCTTGCTTCCTCACCCTTAAGTCTAATAGCTCATCAAGACGCAGCTTGCCAAATCTGCTGCTTTCCTTCCTCCCCATCATTTCCGCTGTCCTTTTCAGCATCCAGGGTTTTAAAGAGTTTCTGCTTATGGGGTTTACAGCAGGACACTCGTGTGTCTGCTGATGCTGAATTACATGACTGGTTTTTAATCTGGAATTAGTATCTTCTCACTTTGAAATACATGACGGAACTTTAATAGCTATTTGATTTGGGAAACTTCAGTTTGACTTTGCGCTGTGGCTGCTGACGCGATGCCTTCAACTGATGCCAAACCACTTCATTCTCCTTTCGTAAACACCACCTACAAATATCTGACTCCTCCGAATATTCTGTTTCACTGGATTGTGCACTCGTGATCTTACTCTTCTGCAGAAGGCACAATTTGTTACCATTAAAATCGTGTTACAGAGGATTATTTTCAATCAAGTGCTGAAATTTAGCTTCTACGCTAGAAAACAGGGGAGAGCAGACAGAAAGCAAGAGCGTGATGGACGTATTTTCAGGATGCTTGTCTGCATTCACGCTACGAGTGATGGATTTACTACCTCAAACAGGAGTCAAAAGGAGTTAAGATAAAAAGGAGATGATCAGTTTGACACTGAAGGACTGGGAATAATTTTTCTAAATAGTATTAGGGGAAAAAGAGAAAAATATAAAACGTTGCTTATGGCAAACCCTCCACCCACTCCTGGCTACACTGTATGCTGTATAGGTATGTTAGACTTTCAAGTAATTCATTATTGAAAAAAAAAACCAACCAACTAATTTGTTTTCTGTTAAAGATATAGAAAACATAAATAGCTCTCAGTTCTTTCACTTAGAAGAGTCAGGTGTCACTTTTCAGTGCAAAGTTTATTAGCCTTGAAAGCCTCTTTCTTCTTTTGCTTTGTGCTACTGCTCTTTTTATCATGTGTCACATTTATGGGAATGTTAAGTAACACTTCAGAGTGCCCTGTTTATACCACAGATGGTATCTCTTTAATTTATATATTTATTTTTACTTACTTTTTTCTCTTTTCTGACTTAGAAATTTCATCAGCTCCCTCGCACCTCACACCCAGGGGAAATAAGACTGACAAGGGTGCATAAAAACAGTAGCTGATCTTATAGCTGTTAAATGTGAACTATGTTCTTTATGGCAGAGGAATTAGAGCCTGTGGCCCCCATTGAAATGCTCAAAGTCTGATGAGGAGAAGCCTTTAGCTGGGGACAAAGAGGAACTTGAACACAAGTCATGCTGCTAAACTGAACAGGAGCTCCTGTGGAACTGGACTGTAAAAGAATAATTCATGTCAAACGACAGCAGCAAGATGAAGGACGCATTATGTGAACACTTGAACATTTTTAAAAATAAATTAAGCACTGGAGTTCAACACACACTTAGACAAATCAAGGTCCAGATGCCGGATGTCTGCAAAATAAGAAGTCTCTAGCAGGACAGCCACTTTACTTGAGTTTTCCTGAACATCAGCCCAATGCGTTCAGAACACAACGCATCCTATACTGATAGGATGAGGGGTGATGGCTTTAAACAGGAAGGGGGGAGATTTAGACTGGATATTAGGCAGAAATTCTCCCCTGTGAGGTGGTGAGGCCCTGGCCCAGGGTGCCCAGAGAAGCTGTGGGTGCCCCCTCCCTGGCAGTGCCCAAGGCCAGGTTGGACGGGGTTTGAGCAGCCTGGGCTGGTGGAGGTGTCCCTGCACATGGGGGTTGGACTGGGGGGCTGTGAGGTCCCTTCCAACCCAAACCACGCTGTGACTCCATAATTCTACGAAATAAAATTCAGCCCAAAGAAAGTGAAATAAGGTGTAAGATAGAAATATTGCCATCAGTGCCTATTGCCCTGATTGGGAAGGGAGGAAATCAAAGAAAAACAGAGATGCTGAAGACAAAGGTTCTCATGAACAAAATTGACTTAGTAGAGGCCTCCATTGCCATACACCCAAATTACAGACCCCAAGTCTGTGGTCAGGGCAGATAACACAGGACAGCCAGCCACTCCTGACTCTTTCAAGATTATATACTTTTGTAATGTTCATGATGTTAACTGTGCGTCAGATGTTGAATATATGTTATCCATACACACCTTATCTATTTTGCCACTGTGATAACAGTGTTACTGCTTCTGATTGCAGAAACATTAACAGCAAACTTGTGCTATGGCAGAAGAACCATGAAGCATAGAGAATCTACTGTGCCCCTATTTACACATCAGCTCAGGAAGGACATCTTCTCTATTACACACTTAACTTTGCAGCTATTTCCATTTCCCCCCCTATGGCTTCAAGGAAGTCAATAAGCAATTGATAAATCTTCTGTCACCCTGGGCAATTAATGGGAGTTACACAGCATCGGCCGCATCAATTTTTGTGTATGTGAAAAGCAAAAAATTGATTTCACAAACTTACTGGTGCTTATTGATTCAGTGCCTGTCCCCAGGCCATTCCCATTTAACGCTTTTGTGCGGTCACTGACAAAAATTCCAAGACTTGTCAAATAAAATCTGTTTTTCAGAGCTTTATCCGTTACATTATTTTGCCAGTATTTTTAGCCTCAGCAATATGTTTTCAGGCTGAGCTTCAGGCTTGTATGATTTTCATCGTCTTGACAGTGAGCATAAACAAACTGACCCAACCAACCGTTAAGTGGAGGTGTTTCAAAGGTTCAGCGTCCTTTGAAATAAACCCAAAAATTCCACCTGCACAAATCCATGCTGAGGCTTCACAGGATCGAGATGGGTTTACAGACAAATCAAAGTACTTGTGTGCCTAACTGCCCAATTTGCATCTGCATGCATCTGACTGGCAGCTGAACACCACGAACACCCATAAAACCTGTTATTCTGAGTGGCCAGATTTGTTCCCAGAACCGAGCCACCAGCAGAGGATCACACAGACCAGCGCGACCAAAGTAAACCGAACGTACAAAAGAACAGCGGCTTTTTGGGAAATCTGTCCTCGTGCACCCGCAGCTCATCACCCACGCTTGTGAAGACACAACAGGCAGAACGGCAAGGGAAAATTACTTTTCTATTTTTCCTTTTTAGATATTAACCCTTTTTTTTTGTCACTCAATTTTGAACCCTCTTTGGTCTCATCCTGTGTCAGGCCTTACAGACGACAGTGCTGGTTTGATCTACCGCAGCACAGTGATGCTCTGTGTACCATTTTCTTCCTCCCTTTCCATCCCATAGAGGCGATTTCCTAGGATCTGCTGCCAGGACCAGCAGCAAACACTCCTGATGCTCACCAGCTTGCTGCAAGGAGCAGCTAAAGTGAGGTGTAGAAATTCTTAATGAGATATCAATTATTCTGCTTTGCAAAAGGATGATCCACC
>NW_010164362.1:7912-22144 GCF_000695765.1 Mesitornis unicolor | reverse complement strand
GCTCTTCCAACACTGAAGTACAGCAACATTTTGATTGTAAGGAAATACGCTTCATTCCTACAGAACATACGGATGTACGCTGTGTGCTGAGCTGTGAAGGGAGTCTGGATAAGAGACGTGGCGTTCTTGCCTAATCTGGAAACTCAGGATCCTATCATTAGGAGTCATTTTACATCGGCACTTCAAAACCTCAACTCAAAAATCTAAGTAGCAGTTTGCTTCCACGGGAGTGAAGCATATGTGTGTTATCTGATATACACAAAAGAATAAGGTAAAAGTCTGTTAGCAGAATCCATATAGAAAGCATGATAACCTAAGGCCAGCCAAGTTGATCCCTTTATACACAAGTGACAGCCTCAGATAAATCTAAAGATGCCTTAAGCCTCTGGATGGGTAAAGTATGACTTGTCGGACCCTCCTCCATCCCCATGTCACTGTACCTTTGCTCTGTGACAGCCACCAGGCTCTGCTGAGAAGCCCTCGTTGGGTCTGAACGCACATCAGGCCACGCAGTCTCCAAAAACCCCCTTGGCACAGCATCCCTCCAGGGTTTAACTGCTCTGTGCTCAGTGTCTTCTTCTGGAAAACAAGAAAGTAACAGCTTGGCAACAGAACCTCTTGTTATTGCCTGTGTAATGCAGTGAGATCCTCTGAAATAGGAAATAAGAACTGGTAGTGCTATTATTTATAAAGACATGGTAAGTACCGAGGTAAACTTGAACATGTGAATTACAGTAAAAGAAATCAGAAATCACACAAAGTGAAACCGGTATCAGAAACACCAACCGCGTGTATCAAAATCCTGCGAGAGAATGATAAAAGTAAGCTTTAATAAGAACTAACAAACTGAAAATTAACAGGATGGCTTGTCAGTTTGATATCCACCAAGTCCAGGATCCCATATCCGAGTAAGGACAACTAATTATTTAAACAACGTTGTTGTGGTGACAGTGTCCATTCCATAAAATGGTTCCATTTTTCATTGACAAAATAAAGGATCCCTACAGATTCCAGTGATGACTGCCCTTGAACACTGGAAAAACGTTTTCTGAAGTATTTCTAAAGGAACAAACAATAAATAAACGAGCAAACAAACAAATAAATATATAATCTTTCCTTATTTTGTCTAACAGTTGCGCTGTAATACCCACTGAGCAGTTTATTAAATAATATTTAACTGCTTTTTAAAAACTCATTAGAAAACATTGACAGATTGTTTATCTTTTATTATGATGAGAGCATAAAATGACCATGACAATAGAAGAGAAACAGAGATTTCATAATTCCAGATAAACACAAATGAATAGATGTTTGTGCCTGATAGGAGAAGACCTCCTGGTAGGTGTCCATCAGGCGCTCAAAGGCCCAATTTCAGAAGTTCAGAGGATTAATTCTGATAAACTTAACAAAACAAAACACTTTCAAGTCGCATCCCCACAGTATTAAGTGAAATAAACCCATTCAAATGTTCTTCTTTGTCTTGCTCTGTATTGACTGACATGATTACGAGATGCACAACAGGAAGGGTGCAAACGTCACTAAAAGCTGCACAATGCACCTTGTAGCCACTTTCCCAGGAAGAAAGGTTTGAGGTTTTTGGAAATGCACAAAATATCGACCATTCCTAAAAGCAGAACGGCACCTGGAGGTTTTGGTCCATCAGGTTATGGGCTCAGCAGACAGGAACTGGCATAACTGCCTTGAGGGAAAGAAAATGAACATCAGGCTGTGCTGCACTGGCTTGAATTTACAACTGAAAGGTAATCTGTGGTGTTTAGGGGCTGCACATTTCAGAGCTATTTAAGACTGAAAACCAGCGCCTTGGAGGAATTTTAGGGCCCTTGGGAGCATTGAAAGACCTCGCTCCTATTGAAATGAAACATCTCAGTGGCATTTCCAAAGGTGCTCAAGAAACCACGCAGCTAATTGGAAAATAATTACATGCTAAAACTCCACGACGAACAAAGAAAAAGTACACTACACCTATCATGTAATTCATTCTCAGTACAAAAGAGATTACATTTTAATGGTGTTACAAATATTACATTTATTCAGTGCGTATGATTTATTATTAACACAGTAAAATGAAATATTCCGTTTAATCAAATGCATTCAAAGTAAGGTTCTTGGCTGACAATGCAAACCCCAATTTTCTTTGTAGCTCTCCATGGAGATTGTCCTACAGACAGGGCCCATGCCCGTGCTCTGGGGTGGACACTGCGCTGCCCAGACCCGTCTTCCCCTCGCCCCATCTCCTCTTGGGTTGACTGTTTCTGACCCCTGGTCCAGCTTTGCAATGGACCCAATTCAAAATCCACTGAACTGAACTGAAAGATCTGGACTGGGTTCTGTGAGCCTTGGACCACCCTTGTCAAAGCAGCAGCAGAAACAGGAATTCATCCAGACACCACTGATGCTGAAGCTGAAGTTTTCTACGTAGTTCAGTGGTCTCAGGACCAGACTCAGACTTGGTTTATTTCCAAAGCCTGTATTTTCTAATAAGGAGCTGTGTAAATGCAATAGGAAAATATTTGATGAACCTCTTTATTTATTCACCAAACTCCAATATCAATTTGAAGAAGAATAAATGCAAGCCACAGCCCGTTCAGTTTTAGTTCTCTGGAGCTGTTTTCCCACAGCATTGCTGAACCCACAGAGGAAGAGGAAGAGGCTCTGCTGCCTTTGGGAAACTGCAGGAGTATTTAACCATTTATTTCGGAAGCACATTGATTCATCCAGTTTTCCATCAAGGCCCATTTTCACAACATACAAAAGAAGTCAAGGAAAAGCAAATGCATATTCTACAGATCTCAAAAAACCCAACATTTTAGGAATTCTCCTTCTCAGTAAAGACTTTTCCAGGGAGTTGGGGTTTAGAGATATTAACACGCAGCTACTGCAACGGACACACTATGCCAGCAATGTAAGATTCTGTTGTCTTAGAAAGAATATAAGAGAAATGGATGGTCGGAGAGTTAATTTCAAAAATGAAATTAAAAACTGGCACACACGAAATGAAAATCCTAAAGAACTACAGGATAAAAAAGTAAGCAAATACATTAGTGCATAATTTATTACACTGAATATTTTCCAGATGAAAGATTCAGAGTATTAATGCTTTATTGTTGTGGGAATGACTACACGTAAATCAAAAGAACGAGCTGCTGCATACCACAAGAAGCAGGTTGATTTTCCACCTAAAATAAACGTAGTGATTTCAGGAGCACTGTGAAGTCTGGCTGCGTTGATGACAATTCAGTCACCTGTTGGGCTGACAGCTTGGCTGGTTTTCAGTCAATCTGCATACTGAGTTTCCACGGTGCTTGCACCAGTCCAGGGCACTTGGCAGTAAAGCCACAAATGCCTCACGTGCACGTTTCACCTGCACCAGCTCCACCAAGCAGCAGGAGACTCTGAGTGAGGAGCAAGATGCTCCCTGTTACTACCAACCATTTTTATTTCCCTTTGCTTTTACGTCCTATTAAATAAATGCAGAAAATCCAAACACTTCCTTCTACTCTCTCCGACTTCCAGCCCCAACCTCATCCTGCCCCAGAAATCATGCACCACACTTCATTTTCTCCTGTGCCCTGTCTCTGTTCTGTTGCTGTTAAGGTCCTCCTGGCTGCTGCCTCCTGCTGCAGGAACCATAGGAACGGTACCCAGATGTAAATCCAAAGAGCTACTGGGTAAACACAAATTATGGAGGCTCCTCCTGGATATAACACTTCTTTATATACTCTGTAAAACAGTCTTTTATGACCAAACATAACTTAAAAGATTTTCCCTGGCAAGCAAAATAGCCACGTTCCTGCCCTATATCCAAAGTTGTATCGATACGAAGATTTAGCACTCATTAGACACACTAACTCCTACATTATAACACAGCAAAACACCTTCAGCTCCATCAGAAAGAGCTGCTGAGCCTGCCTGAGCACTGGCAGTCCCTGTCCCAACCCCTTCAGGTTGGGTTACCAAGCTCTAACCTAAGGAAGCGAGTAACCAAAGCCTGCCCTGTTGTGTTTTGACATCTCTTTTTACTGGGCCAAAGACAAATGCTAAGAGTGAAGGACATTGGGAAAAGGCATCCCTGATAAATGTACTGAAAATAAATGTAAAGGTTATTTTCCTTCTACTGAAGCAGCCGACTGCAGTTCCACTGACCTCGGAGGAGAAGCACTCACAAGTGTCTTCTCATCATTACAAAACATCCCCTTAGTAAAGCAGATCATGTAGCCATGGTCTGATGGAAAATTGCTGATGTTTGGGTTACAAACAAGCAAATGTGTTGATTCAAAAGGTGAAGTACCCCAGAGCTTACCTGAGCTCTAAATAGATCCCATCTGCTATAAGGAACCAAAGGCCAAGTGGACAGCAGTGTCTGTTCTCATCTACTTGTCCGTGATTAAATCTGGTCATTAGTTTCACCTAGAAAAACAACCAGGTTTGCTGCTCCTCTCCATTTCCTCCAAAAGGATGGCAAACGAGACACTGGTTTATTTCAGATGGCGTTTGAACCACCACATGTGTGATCAGTGCTAAAGAGAGAACTCACTCCATCACAGCTGCCTCACCTTCCTGTTCTGGTAGGAGCTCTCCTATTTTCTAGATATCGTCACAGATGTGTTGCAGCCGTGTCCTCCTACAGAAAGGAATGGCAATCCCTAGCCTCATACACGAGAAGAGAAGTCATATGAGATATGAGTTGTAAATACATTGAACTCAGCCCTGGAAATTGATCTTTTTGCTCCAGTCAATCCTCGCTTTCCCCATCTAGAGAGGTAACTGCCTTTTCTTTCTGACTTGTTCTCTCAGCTCCTTTTCTTTCATTGATCTCAGTCCATTTTTCCTTTCCTTGTATAATAAAACCTCTTTTTTTTCCTGTCTCCACTTTGCTATAGCAAGCCTCTTCATCAATTTAACTTCAACGATACACAAGTCTGAAAACCCGATAACCGCAGATGGCTACGCTTGGGCTTCCCTGATAAGTCTCCCAGGCCTCATTTTAAAAGGATCTTTCTTAATGAATTGTGTAGCTTATGGTTTTCATGCGGCGCCTTTCCCTCACTGTTATAACAAATGCTTGTCAGTACAGGGAATTTGCCACTCAACCCTTGATAATGTCTTTTATTCTGCAGTTCTCAACAGATTTGGAGTAATCCAGTTCTGCATTTGTTGAATTAATGCTACGTTGCATTTCATGCTGGTCACCCACTCATTTTAAGCTCTTCAATGAAATAACAAGAGCTGAAATAATTTTCTATTGCTGTAGAATTTCAAGATTTATAAAGACAGGATAAAGGCTTAATTCTGCTTGATTAGCTCTGTGAAAACTTGTTTTCCTTTATATGGCATCAATCCCATAACTTCTCTAGTTTCAAAAAAATATCCTAGAACTATGTCATGGTTCAGCCCTAAAGTCATGGGAGACAAACAAGAGGTACATATATATATTTTGAATTAAAAATTAAATGAACAGATTTCATCCATTTATTGAATTTGGTAAGGATTCATCCCATGGTGAAGTTCTGATTTGCTCTTGAGTTCGTCCTTGTGAACTTCCAGGAACAAGGTACATTGTGCATGATAAAACAGCCACCATGTGTGTACACACAAATACATTTTAGGTATGGATTTATTTACTTCTGGAAGGTTGGGTTCTGTTCACCAGCACTGGGCAGTCGTTGAAGTTACACACAACAAATGCAGTGCTCGGGGTCAGACATGGGCTGCTCCCACAGCCTCCCACGGGAGCTGGGCCCACGAGGACTTACCCAAATTCTACTGAAGTACCCTTGACGAGCTGGGTGTCAGCTCCAGGATGAAATTCGGCCACACTCTGCCACCTCCTGATCTAAATCACAGAACTGGCTGTGGCTTCACTGCGCCTCCCAGTGACAAACAGCTCGGGAACAGCAAAACCGGGCTCTTAAAACTGAGCTACACAGAGAGGACGGCGCCGCGGTGAAGTTGCAGGAAAGTCAAACATAAACCACAAAGCAGATTTGTGACTTTGTGTTTCAAGTGAAGATACAGAGGGGCACTTTCTCCTTCTAAGGTTGCTTCTGTGTGTCATCGATTTTGCAGTTTATTATTAAAGTGTCTTGCAAGAGAAATGGCAACCAGATTTGACACTGGGAGATGTATTAATGGCACGGAGCCTTAGAAAAATGGGCACTCTGGTAGTTATTCATCAGAGCGAGCCACTGCAGGAGCCTCCCCTTGCTCCCCTTTGCTTTGACAATGAAGCAAATCCTCCAGCATCCTCCAACTCATTTTAACAGCTCCACAGCCCTGGATCTCCTTTCTGCTCATGAAACCGCTTCTTCAAAACCTGCCACGCTGGTTCCCAAGCAGCACTTCGTGCCTCTACAATAACATCATACGTTAAAAAGTAATAAAAGCCTGCTCCTTTCTTTAAAAAAACAAATAGAGAAAGTCCCGTTCCTGCAGTCAACTGTGATTAGCTGTAATCCAGCTCTCTGGAGGAGGAGGACGTGACATTTAAGACATTGAGCCCCTCTATTCCAAAAGGCTTCTTCCTAATAGCATTGAGGGGAAAAATTGATTCTTTTGATCTTCTATTTCCATCTTAAATTTTAATTGGAAGCATAAAACTTTAATAACTGTCCTCTAGGTTTCAAAGAGAACTGCACTGAGTGTTTTCTGCACACTGCCTAATACACATGTAAAGCCAGATTCCTTTGTATCTGTAAGAACTGAGAGGGTCGCTTATTAAATTAGCAATGACCAGCAAGGCAATGGCTTTCAACCCCTCTGAGCTTGTGCTGTGTCTTAAGCCAAGGAAAATAAACCCTGTTGTCCATGTAAAGCCTTTATTGTCATAAACATCGTGGCATTTAAAAATAATTATGCATATCAGCTTCATATTTTAGTCTGAAAAAAAAATGCAGGATCTCCCTAATGATTTACTTACCAGGTTTCACAAGGTTGAAATGCAAAGTAGTTGCTTGTGTCCTTCCAAGACATAAAAAGGTTAGAACGAATTTTATATGGTACAAAGAAACGTGTACCAGCTGGTGTAATCATTTCACCACACGACAAATAAGCAACAAATTTTAAAATTAAGCAAAATTAAGCATATTTTTAAAAAGTTAGGCAGCACGTTTTCTAATGTGAGCCCAAGGGGAGAGAAAGTCGGGTCTATGAAGAGGCAATCACCACAACCCCCACAGTTGTCATGGCATCCTTAGAAATGACCAACAGCTCTGTTCTGCAAATCAGAGACCTCATACTCATCAGAGAAAAAACCCTGTGCTATCATTTCCAATTCCTTTTAATGTAGTTGCTACTCAGGAAGAAATTGCCTTACGTTTTCCAAGGCAATACAAAGGCAAAAAAAACCCCAACAACTCTTTTTGGCCAATGGTTCTACCCCTGCCCTGTATTTTAGTACCAGATTTGCCTGTGCTCAAAGGCAGGACAGCCTTCTAGACCTGGCTTCAGCCAAATTCAGGATGGTTCATGGCAAGTTTTACCCCAGCCTGGTGTCTTCTTCTGTTTGTTGCTGTAATGTAGGATTGGAAAGAAATGCTGCTAATGATTAAACTAAAGAATGATGTACAAGTTATTGAGGCTTCCCGTCGCTACATCCGCTCCACGTGCCTCTACTACACCAGCAGCACAGCACTGTCCTAAGCACCGGTGCCACCGCTGCTCCCGTTGTCACCTTTTATATGGGCCAGCACGGACAGCGATGCTGTGGCTGCATCTCCTCATCTCCTGCAGCCTCAGGGCAGAGCAAACCTTGCCTTGCCACCTGTATCACCATGAGTATCCCTGCATGAAACCGCTGCAACGCTACAGCGCAGAAATCACAGCTCGCATACGGAGAACCAAGTAAAAGGTGAATGAAGGCATTAAAAGTGATCATTTAGAATAAAACCTTACGTTAAATTAAATCTTTCTGTTATGGTTCTGCGAATAAAGTTTCCTATTTGCCAAAAGAAATGTAACAGTTTATTTACCTGCTGTCCCAAGATACAACATGAAGGTAATGAGAGACTTGCTCCCGAATCCTCCTCATAGCTCTCCCGTAGGATGTCCAGGCAGAAAACACCTAGAAGGGAAATATTTAAGACATTGCAAGATGATGATCTTTGAAAATAGAGAACTCCGTGTTTTCAGGAGAAAATGGAGATCAGAAAAAGTTCAAGGGAGTTATTAAAAATGGATGGAATAATAAGATGGTAAAAATATTTATGAAGTGGCTGTGTACTCATTGCACGTTATTTGGCAGATTGATACTGTCCTCTTATGAGATGCGTCCACAAACCAGGCTCAATAGGTCAGTTACTGACAAAATAATTAATTCAGCATTTCGGCTAAACAGGAATTTCATCAGTTGGTGGAGCTACGGCTTTTCAAAATGGAGTGAAAATGCAAATTTAGTATTCAACCATTCCACCAGAGATGACCAAACATTTTAATGCTTATTATATCATCATAAAGTTCATGTTAGCAAAACCACTTCATTCCATTTCAGCCGCATTTTGAGCATCCATGGGAGATGCTGCTAGCAATATAAATTTAAATTAACCGCAAGAGATGAAGATAAGAATTTCCTTGTATTTCTCACAGGTTTCTCCCTTCAATTGAGATGAAGACCCATAGAGGAGTGAGACACTCTCAAGCCAGTGTTCAGAGAGGCTGGCAGGGATATTGCAGCCAGCAAGCACAAACCACCTTATCCAAAAGTCACCTATACAGTCACATACGTGAGGAAACACAAACCTGCACAGGTAGGTTTTGAGGTTTCTTGTTTTTCAACCCAAGTTAGTGTGTGAACGTACAGGTAAGCACAGGAACACTGACACTGAGCAAGACCCCAAGGGAGGGAACAACCACTGACACCGGATTAATGGACATAGAAAAGTTCCCAGCTGCAAAGTGGCAACTGAGAGTGAAGGAAGATCGGGTAAAATATGAATTGTTCTACTCCAACACAGCGATCTGCAACACCCAGCATAGATCCATAGAATGCCAGGTTGAAGGGACCACCAGGACCATCCAGTCCAACCTCTGGAGGTAAAAGCATCGTTTAAATGAGATGGGTCAGCCCCTGTCAAGCTGCCTCTTCAAACTGACCAGTGATGGGGAATTCACCACTTCCCTGGAGTTGTTCAGTGTCTCATTGATCTCATGGGAAACAAATTTCTCCTGGAGTTCAGTGGGAATCTCTCCAGACACAACTTGCGTGCATTGCCCCTCGTCTTTTCCATGGGACTCCTTGTTCAAGGCAGTCTCCATCCTCTTGGTGCCACCCTTTATGTCCTGGTCCATGGTGACAAGGTCCCCCCTGAGCCTTCTCTTCCCCAGGCTGAACAGGCCCAGTTTTCTCAGCTCTTCCAGTGCTCTGAGCATCCTCGTGGCCCTGCTCTGGACCCTTCCAACCTGTCCACATCTTTTTTGGATAGCGGGGACCAAAACTGGACACAGCCCTCAAGGTGTGGTCTGACCAGTGCTGAGTAGAGAGGGATGATCACTTCTTTGTGTCTGATGCCCTTTTTAATGCAACCAACACCCAGAACTTCTCCTTCGCTGGGTCCCCGTGTGCTCTGGCAGCCCGGCTGTGTGCCCCCAGGACACTCGCCTGCAAAGGGGCAGGTTTCCAAACCCAAAGCTTGTCACAAACAGCAGTTCCTGCCCGTACACGTTTGATTTCCTTCTGCCCAAATCCCCGGTGTTACCTGGTGCAGAGCGCTGACTGCACGAAAGCCGTCCCTGATTTGCTGCTTCCTCTAATTTTGCTTTAATTATGCGGTATTTAAGAACATGCAAGCAACACAAACAATCATCAATGAATTAATATCACCAGTCCCAACTACCGGGAAAATACTTTTTAACTGGCCTCAAATAGGAACTCCACATTTCTAGGGTAAAACACTGCCTTTTTTCTTCTTTTTTCCGAAGGCATTCACACGGAGAGCATTTTAATTTTCCACACTATAGCTATGTTGACCTCCCAGACCTTGCAAAGTAAAGTATTTATGATCCTGGGTGGTTTTTTTACGGTATTGTTTCAATATTTTTGTAACATTTGTATTTCTTGCTGATGTTTTTGGCATTAAAAATCACTCAAGCTGTGCTGAAATATAATGATACTCACTGAACCATAGCATGGAAGGATAATTCAGTTCAGAGAGGTTATTCTAGCTCATCATGTACACAAAAGCTTGAAAGAAAATGCAGAGGATTCTCAGTGCTTGACATGTGCACTGTTCAATCTCTCTTTTAAAAAATAACGTGACACAGAGAAGACTTCACTCATGTATCAAAATGTGCAGCTTTCTGTCTGCAGAGCCAGCCAGGCAAAGCAGGTAACCAAAATGCACACACAAAAACACCTTTCATCGCTTTCCCAGAAACACACTGTCTTTTAAATTCAATTGATCACGGAAAACCCAAGCCTATAGAATCTCCTTTCTCTTTTCTCCCAGGAGCAGAGCCTGTCACCCATTAACCCACTGTGTGTCCAAATGCTGTCAGCAAAGACACAAAATGTCGCTGTGCTGTTTTCTTTATACTCATCCCAATCTTCTCTCTTTAATTCCTACTACCCTTTATTTTGTCTTTTACTTCCTCTTCCTTGTCTGTCGCCTTCAGCGGCAGTGGTGGACACTCATGAGGATTTCTGCACTCACCTCAACCATCTTGATGCTTGTGGGCAGCCTCTTATTCTGCCACGAGTTTCTAAAATTCATCCACACGTTCTTTCCTAAAACCGACCACTTTGCAAATCCTAAGGGCAACAACGGGGAAAATTTCTAAGGGGAAAATCAGACACATATCTGGGGTTTTCCGTTCAACCCCACAGGCGTCCTTTTAACATCAGGCAAGGGGGGTTGGACTGGATGATCTTTCGAGGTTCCTTCTCACTCCTAATGTTTTGTGATTCTGTGATATTATGAAGTACCAAGAAGCAATGGTGCAAGCAGAGAGCACCAAATGACCTCTCTGCAGCTCATTTTATCAACAGCTCGGACACCAGCTCTACCGCAACTGAAGTTTGCTCTGCATGGGGGTCACACCTGGGGAACTGAACTGCAGGAACCCAAAGCAGAGCTCAAACCACAGATTTAAATCTTGTTTACGGGGCAAGTCAGGTTCCTGAATCTTAGTGCTAGAAGCTGGAAAGCCAGTTCCAGCTTTGGTATCCTCAGCTTGAGCTGCTCAACTGTGTGTTAACTGAATACAAGCTTTCCTGTCTTATCATGGTCTCTGAATCAAGACCACACGCACGGAGAATCTCTCCTGTCCTGGCATTCACTGCTGTGCAGTCAGTTTGTAATTAGCAGTGGCATGAGGTACTAATCTGACCCTTTCTAGAAGTCTGTATGCTGTCCACAGCAGCGTTCTCTGTGTTTCTGAACAGTGCTATGATGAGAAATGCATGCTGACCAGTCCGGAATATTTAAGAAAGCAATAAAGTCACCCATAAAGACCACAACACTGCAGAACGATTTCATACGACTTATTGCCATGATGTAGATGATGATGAAAAACAAATGGTGAAACTTAGCTGAACATACATCCTAAACTCTGTTCTTGCCTTCTGTATAGGTTGCTTTCAGCAGAACTTCTATGCTATAGAATTTCTGTGCAAAAGCCAAGTTTCAGAGAGGAAACCTTCCCTGCTCTGTGTGCACCGGGTGCCTAAAATGACAGAGTTCAGAACAAAACTCCAGAAATATCGTAGACCTCTCGGTCATCCATTACATCTCATCACGTTAATGGATTCTATTTCTGAAGTCTGAATGGATGTGCACAGATTGGCTCACCCCTCTCCTGACAATCACACCGAGAGGTCCATGCTGCAACGACCCAGTGGGTGCGAGAAGTCAGACAGAGCATCTGCACCCGTTGGTCATTAAAAATGGACACAGCCCTGAAATAGAGCTATATTTCTATGGTTTTCTGGGAGACATTTAATTAAGTTCTCATCACAATCCAAAAATCTTTAATGAAAAATATTATCCTAACCCTGGATTCCCAAACTCTTCAAGGAAAGCTGATATATTTATGAATAAGGATCCTTCACAGCTCGCAGCAGAAACATCGTATGCCTGGGTTTTTCTATTTCTTTTTCCCATCAGCCAAGCCTGACTGTCTCATACACTGTGGTTGCAAAAATAGGTAATACATTAGAGAAAATTTCCATTTCACCTCATGAATTTTGTATGGGTAAGTTGCAATAATTACAGATTTCTATAAATTGGGGGAAATCAGCACTGCTGTTCAGCTGCCGGTCTGAATTAGGCTGCCAGGAGCCTTCACTTACTTTGACATAGGAACTTAGGAGGGTAAGAGTATTTGTCTTTTTTATTTTTAAAGAATGGAGATGCAATAACATTTCTTGACCACGTGCTATGAGAAGTCAGCTTTTTACACAGAGATACTACACATAAATATTGGTTTGTAAATACCCACGTCAGGGTATTCTGGAAGCTTTGAACTGTAAGTACCGTGATTCCAGTATCGCTGTGGGGAAACGCCAACGTTCACCATTCTCACAGCTCCCTTATATATATGTGAAATATTTGCTCTGGTTTTTAATAGCTTCACTTTCTACATTCAAGATGTTGTGTTTGCATTTAAAAAGCGGGCTTCCTATACCTTCCTATACTCTTTGATAAGAGAGCAGCATCAATTTGAATCCAAACCACATCTTATTTCATTTTAGGGCTCTATTTGACATCTGAGGGTTGGTTTTCCTCCATCCCTTCTACAGATTCTCCTGGACTCAAGCTCTGTGTAGAAAGGACCATCCTCTTTGCAGATTGCCATCTCAATAAACAAAATCCTGCTGCTAAACGGCTGCAAATCGGCTGCATCTGCTGTTGCCAACACACACCAAAGTCTTACGACCAAATCTTTTCTCCTGCTCAAAGAAACCCCTGGAAGAAGAACGGCTTAAGTGCCATTTTGTGCTTCAGTTTTTCAGCTGGGATTTGGTCAGCTTATCGCGTATTGCAGAACAGTGAAAAATGGTATTTATTATGTGGAGAAGTACGATTGCTTTCCTTTATAAAGCTGGCTGTGTCACAGTTATCTACCCATTTGTTATGAGTAACGCTGCACAGAGAAGATGAAGTTCAGCAGCACCAGCAAATCCATGTTATTATGTTCAGTCTGAAAACCTGTGGCCTATATTTCAAATAATGCCCCCTTTTACCATTACAGCTCTAAGTTGTTAACATTTGTACCAATGTCAGCTTTGGGGACCAACATTTTACCAAAAGGTCTATAACAACTATTCAGATTCTTCTGGTGCTGAGTTTCTGATGGTTATTTGGAGTTCTTGTTGACTTTGTGAATCTATCTCCTGTGTTAAGGAACATGCATGGATCCACACCTGTAAGGTAAATACCTCTCTTCTTCACCTCTAACTTCTCTGAATTTCTATCATGCCACCACACCTGAAATCAATCTGAGACTTTCACAGCCAAGCTTTAACCGTAGGAACTTCATATTCCTTCATCCTCCTCCACAGTCCAACAGATGAAGATGGACCATTCATTCATGAACAGCTCCATGAAGGAAACTCCACTGACTGCAATAAGGGAATTCACTTCTCTAAGAAAGTGTCCACTTCACATACAACTCTCTTGAATTCTTAAACGGCTCGGCTGCTTTGGAGGACTTTCTCCATCTGTCCTCTTTGTCTCAATCACAGAATCCCAGAGTGTCAGGAGTTGTCAGGGCCCTCTGGAGCTCCCCCAGTGCAACCCCTCCAGAGCAGGATCACCAGAGCAGTCACACAGGAACACGGCCAGGGCTTTGGGTGTCTCCACACAAGGAGACTCCACAACCTCTCTGGGCAGCCTGGGCCATGCTCCAGAACCCTCACACTCACAAAGTTTGGCCTCATCTTCAGCTTGAACCTCCTGTGCTCCAGCTTGGGACCATTGCCCCTTGTCCTGGCATTGGACACAACTGAGAAGAGCCTGGTCCCATCCTCCTGACCCAGCCCTTTAGATATTTATAAACATTAATGAGATTTCCCCTCAGTCTCCTCTTCTCCAGCTGAACATCCCCAGCTCTCCCAGCCTTTCCTCCTACAGGAGATGCTCCAGTCCCCCATCATCTCAGTGGCTCCACACTGGACTCTCAATAATTGCTTTGCATTTGTACTTAATATCAAAATTTGCACCTATATAGGATCAGAGCTCCTGCCTGGACCTGCCCGTGACTGGCACAGGCAGCCTATGA
>NW_010164362.1:0-7881 GCF_000695765.1 Mesitornis unicolor | reverse complement strand
AACCGCTCGTGGGCTGTCCAACACCAGACACTCCCCCATAGCTCTGTTTAGGTGCACGTATGCTCTCGAAAGTATGATGACCATGACTTATTTCCTAATTACATATTCAGCTGACTTAAAATGTTAGGACTTACAGAAAAAGACAGAGCAGTACTTCCAAAGGCAGCAGTTTCGTGGCTTAAGCCTTACTTCAATAAGGGTTTCGTAACCTCGTAGCACAGTTGCTGACATTTTCCATTTATTTGTTATGAAAACCTGTCAGTGAAAGAATCACCATTTCAAGGGGCCAAGTAAATAAGCAGTCCAATGGAACAGTTTGCAAGTATTGTTTTAATTTAGAGTCAAAAAGGGATTAACCGCCACACATTTTAGTTGGTTTAATGTAAATACGTGCTCCCTGTATTCCTCTGCTGGGAGATATTTATATTATCTATTCAGCACTACACTCACCATCAGGCTGGCTGTTCCCTGCAGCTCCGCTGACTCAAAATAATGACTTGTAGGGGAGCTCTAACGACAGAACAAGGGGCAATTATAGACACAGCACGAGCCCTGGAATAACTGTGTGATGTATTTTGTGCAGTTGATTGACCTCATGTTCAAGTTCATTTGCGCTCTGCCGCTGTAGATCTGGCCTATGCCTGAAGGTATATGGCTTGTTAATCTCAATATAAGAAGACAGAACGGATTAGATCACACCGGATTGTGCAGCCAAAAGCAAAACAGCTCCAGCACTGGGACAATAAGTGAGAGCGAGAAGATGGGGCTCTGAAAGCCAATATTCCTTTGCCTGCAGGCAGCAAGATCTGAGTTGTGAGAACAGATTATTTAGGCACTTTTAACACTGATCTCCCTCTATGAAAAAAAAGATAACGGCACTTTAGGTATTTACAAAACTACCATCAAGAATTCTGAATGGTCAGGATAAATTAAATTTCTAAAGAAAAAGGTTTCTATGAGAATTGGTCTATGGACCAAGAGCAAAACCAGTCTGACCACATCCTTGTCTCTCTAAACACAGCCCTGCTGTGGTGTAATTCACTGCCCGGGACAGAAGAGCTTTTCTGGTAACCCATCCTAATCCCAAAGCCAATAACTGACACTAAAGAAGAGAGGAGAGGTGGTTTCTCCCATCAGTACTAGAATTTGTTATCAAATCATCTACAGCGATCCAATGGCACCATGAAAAGAAACAAGAAGACAATGTTCAATGATAATGCACGTTGCCTTCAAAACACCACAACAGAAACATTGATTCTGAACTGGCTCAAAACCAGCGCTGCTCTTGGTGGAGCCCGTTTACCAGCAGTCCCACTTAAAATGAACATAATTGTGGATATTAATATGCAACACAGACCTAGGAAAAGCTGCAGGACCTATTTTGTTACAGGCGTGCGCACGAGGAAGGAGTTACACCTGGGTAATGCAAACACGAAACTGCTTCTAAAATTTTTATCCCAAAATTTTATCCCAAAAGTACCCCCTCCGATACACACACTTATGCTAATTTATGCAGAAGGCTGTTTCTTTTACGTGTCAGTCTGTCACTGAAATATTCTTAAAAGCTACCGTTTCACAGCTGCTCATTTTAGGATCATGTTTATAATGACAGAATTAGACGTCGTGCTCTCATCACACATCAGAACCCAGAACAGAGCAAAATCAAACCCTAAAGAGCCAGGTCTTGAAAAAAAACCAAATAAATCACATTTAGGACCACAGAACTGTGTGCAAGGTGCAGATCAGGTTTCTCTAAGTACGAGTGATGTTTAACTATTCTGGAATGTTTTGGACATGGTTATGCATGGGACAGAGAACCTGCATCCAAATGTCAGGCAGCAACACAAATGCTTAACTGCTTTACAGAAACCCGCAGCGAATGCACAGCCTTCCCAGGCCATGCATTTCCACAACCCCTGATTTCTACGTTCACTACCGAACACAGAAATCAATTTACTGTCGGCCACACTAAATGTCACTTGCAAATGCGCTTTTCCAGAAGAGCTTTCCTTTGATTGAGACATACCCTGAACTTCCACCACTAATAAGTAGAGATAAAACCCTACTTTTGAATCCAGTGGAATGGCCATGACAAGAACAGGCTCTCATAACCCAAACGTGTAAGCAGCAGCAGCAGCAGCGAGCACTCTTGAATATTTATTAAACCGCAGGTAACAAAGTCTCCCTTGGATTTTCCCCAAAATTCACACCAACTGCTGAGGGGATTACTTAAGATCACATCGGTGTTGCAATACAGAGTAAGCTACCTGGACAGGAATGTAAGGTACAGCAGCCACTCATCAACTTCATTATAAAAACCTGTGATGTTAAGTGCTTTTATTACCTGACTTGGTATTTTGTAAATCAAAAGAACTGGCAATGATACATCACTGCTGGATGAGCTAATGAACATGAAGAGCCGTGCTAATTCAAATCAAATTCGACTCAATGACTTCGATACGAAGTGGCACACCTTCCATTTAGAGATACGACTCGGACAAACATTTTAGCACACCGGATTTACTGCAAATAAACCACTTCAACATAACCTTGAGATTACATCAGACACAAAACCGCCACGGATAAGGGAAGCGATGGCAAGGTGAAGGTTTTCTGTGCCTGAAAACAGGGGTCCCTACAGCGACGCGTGGTTACGAGTCTGCTCTGAGTCGTACTGCACAACTCGAACTGACCCATGGGACAGGAGCAAGTCATCAATCATGCTGGAGTCCTCTGCTCAAGAGGGGCATAAATGCAACACGTATTGATCACTGAGAACATTACCATCTATTAAGACCTAGTTTTTATCTGATAAATTCTCTTATTGATTTTTTTTTTAATAGCAGGATTAATTTATTGACTTGTACGGCATCAATGAAACAGATAAACTGCACTGCAAGGCTGGATTTCTCTTTATCCCTATCAGGGGATGTCAGTGATGCCACTTCTCTTACTGTAAGGTCAGTATTTGATTATGATCTGAGTTTGAAACAAAATAATTATTAATTAATGAGATGTATCCTAAAGACATGAAATCTGTCTCTGATGGCTGCTTTCTTCCTTTATCTCACGCACCAGGATGTGCTACCCAAAAATTACCTTTTTCCAGTTAATGGGGGTAAGATCTCTAGAGCGAAGTGAGGCCACGTCATCTTTTCTGCACTGCTAAAGGAAGCCTGACTTGGGTCAATGTAAATGTTTGCATATCCTGGTTGCACTGTGGGTTACCCAGTTTTTTTCATTCCTCCAAATGATCAAATCTCTTATTTCCAGCTGCTTCCCAGAAATAAACTGTAGGTTGCAGTTGTGTCCATTCTCTGCTGAAATATCCATCTACGTTTCAAAAAGGTAAGAAATAAATAACTTTCTATTGTTATTTTTAGATCTATTCATTGTAATTATTTGTTTATTGTTATTTTTTATATCTATTTACTTCACTAAATGCTTATCAACACCGACATATCAACATTTATACATAGCCATGTACTTGATGGAAAGCGATAAGCAGTGCCAAAGTGCTCATAAACCCAACCCAAACTTTGTCAAACTCTTTGGAGCCAATGGATACAAAAAAGTGAAGGCAAAATGAGGGGCATTAAAACCCAACTGGGGAAGTGCAGCATCCTATGGGCTGCACCGAGACCTTCAGCAAAGGTCTCTTTTGAAAGCTTTTTCCCAAATAGTTGAACAACTCATTCACAGTTTTCCAAAGGCTGGGCCACAGTTAAAAATGAGCGGATTGAAGCATTTTGCACCAGCCCAGAATGGGAACTCTGGTTGCTCTGTAGGTGCTGGCTGCTGCAATGGAGATGGCAAGGTTTAATCTGAGACTGACAATGGAAAGAGGTAAAAGGCAGACGTTTCACCTCATAAAACCTGCATACAAATTAAGAAGAGATAAAGAGAGAAGATCCAAAACACCCCACGCTCCCTCTGCTCGGTGTCAGGCACAGTGAGAATCACAGAATGACAGAATATCAGGAGTTGTCAGGGCCCTCTGGAGCTCCCCCAGTGCAACCCCTGCCAGAGCAGGATCACCAGAGCAGTCACACAGGAACACGGCCAGGGCTTTGGGGGTCTCCACACAAGGAGACTCCACAATCTCTCTGGGCAGCCTGGGCCATGCTCCATAACCCTCACACTCACAAACTTTGGCCTCATCTTCAGCTTGAACCTCCTGTGCTCCAGCTTGGGACCATTGCCCCTTGTCCTGGCATTGGCCATCCCAGAGCAGAGCCTGGCTCCTTCCTCCTGACACTGCCCTTTCCCAATGGATCCCCAGGAATGAGGGCACCCCTCAGTCTCCTCTGCTCCAAGCTCAAGAGTCCCAGCTCCCTCAGCCGCTCCTCAGCAGGAGAGGCTCCACTCAAGAACAGAGGTTTATCTGGCTCTCAAACACAAGGGTGGTTTCTGGGCAGGAATTGTCAGGGATGAACCCCCAGAAAACACCAGAACCAGCTTCCCCAGCTCTGCTGCACCTCCCCGGCCCCACAGAGCAGGGGGCTGCAAGGAGCCACTTATGGGGCCAGTCCCCAGCATCACCACCCTGGGGGGACAAGGAAGTCCCTTCCCCTTGACCACTGGGCTGGCCTGAAGGAAAGGCACAGCACAACTACAGCATTTCAGCCCATTTTTCCCCCACAACTGCACTAACAGCTTCAACAAGTTGACAATAAAGTGACTTTTGAGACTGCTTGGAGAAGATTAATTTGCTCACTTATCATTTTGCGCAAGTAATTAGTCACAATTGCTACCAGGAGGGGAGAAGAAAAAAAGATGTAGAAAGCAGATTAAAGAAACAAACCATAACAAATTCCATAAAGTCCCTGGAAGTGTCGAAACGCTTTCAATCTTATAATTGCCTATGTAAATATCCAGGGTTTACTCCCAGTGGCTTCACAACTTTAATTTAAGTAGGAAATAGCTGAATAGATAATAATTGCTTGTTCATTTTACATGCGCTATAGTTCATTAAAATAAAACCCATACTCGGCTGGATGTCCGGTTCTTACAGTGATTTTATAGCACATGTAGATGGTGATAAATTGAGTTGACAAGAACTGACTGAGGATAAGTTCCAAAGTCAATTAGGATTTCAGTTTCCTCCTTTAATTGTGACAGTGGTAACTAAGAGTAAATTTGCTACAAATAAAAGATGCAAAAAGCACTGTAATTTCAAGTGTTGCTTAAATATGTAAAAATAATCCAAATGGCATTTTCAGACGCTGTTAACTTAGGCAGGAATGGGGATTCTGATGCAGTTGTGTACAACCAGCAGGTCCAGAGAGGTCTTTCCAGTTCCTTCAGCAAATTACATCTCTCCCCCAGCTCCTGCATGTGCTGCAGTTGCTTTACCATGGTCTGCAACGGCACACGTGGAGGAAAGCTGAGGGAAAGCAAATGCTGCCACATCTGACACCTCCTTGAGATGCTGAAGTTACAAACCCTCATGAGTGGGGATGAGGTGGGTTGGACTGGATGAGCTTTCGAGGTCCCTTCCAACTCCTAATATCCTGTGATTCTGTCATTCCCAAAGGCCCGCGTCTTGGTCAGGTTGGCAGCACCCACTTTCTGCCCTCTCCTTTCAGCATTGTGGCCCGTTTTTGCATGAAACACAGTGTTCAAAACACTTCACAGAATCACAGAATCCCAGACCGTTAGGAATTGGAAGGGACCTCCAAAGCTCATCCAGTCCAATCCCCCTGCCGGAGCAGGAACACCCAGATGAGGTTACACAGGAAGGCGCCCAGGCGGGTTTTGAATGTCTGCAGAGAAGGAGACTCCACAACCTCTCTGGGCAGCCTGGGCCAGGGCTCTGTCACCCTCACGGAGAAGAAGTTTCTTCTCCAATTGAAGTGGAACCTCCTGTGTTCCAGTTTGTGTCCATTACCCCTTGTCCTATCATTGTTTGTCACCGAGAAGAGCCTGGCTCCATCCTCGTGACACTCACCCTTTAAATATTTATAAACATGAATGAGGTCTCCCCTCAGTCTCCTTCCAGACTTCCTTCCAGAGCATCTTCTTTGTCTAACAATAAAGCCTCTGGCTCTTTGCTGTACCCATCACAAGGTATCTACATCTTGCGAACTGGTTTGATTCACAGAAGTAGACCAGGCACCTAAATAATTAAAAAGGGGATTTGCTTTTTGTAGCACACAGAACAGCAGTTCAGCCTGGATGTGCTTCTGTCAAAAAAAGGGGGGGGAAAAATCACATTAAAACCAAAACAAAACGAATTCCACCCAAACAAGCGGGCTCTGGTCTTGTACAAACAAAAACCCAAGCTCACATCAAAATGTGTATCTTATTTTAATGCACACAGTAGCACTGTAGTTATACTGGTGGCACACAGCATCCAGATTTCAGTTTAGAGGGCAGCAGAAGGGATCTGAGCACCAAGTCTGACAGCCACAACATCTGAACACCCTTTTCCCCTTGCCAGGATGCGACACCGCTGCCCTGCTACCCACGAGATGGGGAGGGCGGGCGGTTTGCGGGAGGTCTTGTCTTTTCCTCCCAGAAAGGAAGCGGCAGAAGAGGCAGGTTTTCCTAAAACTCAGGGTTCTGTAAAAGAGCGGCTTTGTTCAGACGTGGAGCGATGCTCGGGCTCAGATCCCCCCAGGGAAATCGTCATTACAGGAGTGGGATATACACCGACATCTGAAAATAACACAGCTTTGGTGTCAGAGGCAGACCCTGGTCTGACTTCAGGAGAAAACATTCAGATCCTCAAAGACCTCTCTCCTGAGCTAAAGAAAATCTCCATTATCATTGGGCAGCAAGAGATTTGACATCGCCTCTGCATGGTCCTGTTGCTACTGAACATGAACAGGAGACCTGCAAGCAAACCACACGTATGTGGAAGAGCAGTAACAAAACCTGCACCAAGGGGAGAAGTTGATGTCCTTTTACCAAATACCCTATGGCCTATTTTGATATATCAATTAAAAATCTTATTTAAGAATTAGGGGTGAAAATGCCAACCCTCTCTCATGTAAAACATCCCTCTGGTTTCCCTGCAAGGCAGCCAACCTCATTTGTGGTTTGAAAGGATGACTGGATGAGCACTAAAAAGCAGAAGGTGTTATCAGGGCAGTGACCTCTCTGCTGCTCGACAGATTCACAACAAAGCAGCTTTATTGATATGATTTTAAAGAGCTCTCGGCGGCACAAAATGCGGTTGCTGTAGGAATAAATAGCAGCCATTCCTTTGAGAACAACAGATGGCATCCAAGGTGACTTATCTCCCAAACAGGTAAGCGCTCACTTTCACTTATTTCTAAATAGCCGTCATTTATCCTGGTTTGTTCTGCAGGTCCCGGGGGTGTCACCTGCGTCAACGGCTAAAAGGGACGGATGGCAAAAATAAAATGTGAAAGCGCAAGTTTAACTTCTTTTGCCCCTCAGCAAATCCGAGACCTGAAGTGCTCCATAAAGATACCTGCGAAAATAAAAAGTAATGGTACTCCTGATAAAAATGACGCGTTCCGGCAGACTCTGAATTCAGCGTAGGGGAATACTTTTTTTGCTGATAATCGAGTACAGAAAGAACTTACCTCACCAGAACATCTGGGTAAAACCAACTTTTGTACCTAGCCTAGATATCAAGAAGGAGCATTAACGGCTTAAGTGGAGAAGCAAAGCTGCAAGTTGCTTATTAAAATGCTTTATCATTCATTAAGTCCCAGTGGCAGAAGCAGGAGAGCTGGAATCTTCCAGACAGTTGGTTGAAAGGGTTTCATGCTCAGCATTAGAGGCAACGCAATTAAAGAGCAATCTCAGCTACCACAAAAAAACCCCACAAAGACAGGCCTCCCTGGCAGAGCGAGCCCACAGACAGCTGCTCCCTCACCCTGTGTCCTGGTTTGAGCTCAACAGAAC
>NW_010164361.1:0-1749 GCF_000695765.1 Mesitornis unicolor | reverse complement strand
AGCCTTTCTACAGGAGCAGAAAACTCTTATTACTGTTTTAATGAGGTTGCTTTTTTCCTCAGGATAATATTTTGAATAGGATGTGGAAATGGACATATTTTGATAACATTGCAGAGTCATGATGCTATAGTTCTGTATTTTTGTTATCTCCTGTTCACAGAGGGATGATGTTTCCCACGACTGTGTTATTTCATCCTGCTGTTATGTTCCTTCACGAGAGACAGAAATGAAAGTAGAACTTTGTGGGTTAAGAAGGTTTCTTGTTAAAATAGGTGAACAAATTTGAACTGGTGAATTCTTAAAAAGCCAAATCCAGTGGTTTACTTTTCCTGCTGTTTTTTGCTGATGAATGAAGTACTGAAATATTTGCTAGATGTTTCTGAATATAATTTTTCTCAAATCTTGAGGGAATGGGATTGTTCTAAGTCATTTGTAATGAAGGTAGAAAAAAATACAGTTCTATTGGAAGTGAGAGATAAAGTCTTATGCCTGTGTTTTTCTGTTAAACTTCTAACTGCAGTGCAGTTTCATTTGATTTAAAACATCAGTAGCTTTTTTTACAAGAAAAGTTGGTCATTCCCTGAGGATGAATAGGACACACACGTGACTTACTACCTTGTTTTTCAGAATGATGCCATTAAAAAAAGGTTTGAAATATAATTTCAGTTCTGTGTGAAAATTATTTCATCAGATGAAGGATCTGTGAAGCTGTCCAATCTCGTTGCTTTGTTGCAATGATACTACAAATAATGCAAGCTTTTTTTTCTGTTTAGTATTAGGATATTCATATTAAGTTTGGTTGTTCTGTGATGTTTGTTTACTGTTTTGTTTTTGAATGGTTATCTAAATGACTACTTTTACATGAATAGCAGCTAAGAAAATGAATTTATCTATACTGATTTTGGTGTTCCATACACGATGACTTACTCAATATTGTTAAGAAGCCAATTGCATGCATATTAGTTATAGCAGAAGATTTGCATCCTCTTTTGTGGATGAAATCCTGTATGCATTTTAAATGAAACAGCACAGAGCCCAGGAGGAAACTGTATTTTTAAAAAACATTTCAGTTCACGCAAGACGTCCTATTTTCCATTTTTCTTTAAATTTGCAGTTTAGGATTAATAGGAATATGCAAGGAATTATAACTGTACTAAATTAAAATTAGTTCTTCATAGCTTTAATACAGCATTTTAGCCATGAAATAGCTGCTCATGTCCTGCATTATTTTATTCACTGTATGAATTATTATAATATGTACTGTTTAAGCCTTGAAAAGATGCTTACCTGAAAGAAAAGTGCCATAGAGATAAATGTAATATATAAAAATAACAAAAAAGACTTACTAGTTGCTATTGTGATTAAATCTGTTTACAGTATCTTCTGTGACTCACATTCCAGGAAAAAAAAGGAAGATATATTTTCTCTTTCTTTATCCCTATGTCATCTTAAGGTGGTCTTTCTAAATTACAGAATTCTTAAGGTGGTGATTCTAAATTATACAATTCTATATAAACATATCCATTTTAATTCATGAAGCCTCCAACAGTACTAAATTAGAACTAGTTATTTATAGCTTTAATACAGCATTAATACAGCTGTGAAATAGCTGCTCATGTCCTGCATTATTTTATTCACTCTATGAATTATTATAATATATACTGTTTAAGCCTTGAAAGGATGCTTACCTGAAAGAAAAATGCCATAGGAATAAATTTAAGATATAAAAATAACAAAAAGGACTTACTA
>NW_010164360.1:43379-58785 GCF_000695765.1 Mesitornis unicolor | reverse complement strand
TGCCCTTCCTGAACCCATGCTGACAGGGCCTCTTGTATAGTTCTCCATCCATCCTCTCTTTTAGTCATAACTGTAGCTATTTTAACATCTCATTCTCTTCAATCTCTCTGTAATATTTCTGCTGTCTTATTATTTGTGTTATAATTTTCCAAACCCTAAGGAACCTACAATACGGTGTGTTTGCCCATGATGCCCAGAACTCAGTCCCCCACTGATCCAGACAATTTTAAAACTCAGAGTTGTGCGAGTGCTTTGCTTTCCCTATCTCTGTTCTTTATACTCAACACTGAACTTCATTTGTCACTGTGACCCATCCATGAGCTTGGTAAGGTATCATTAAATTTTCCTTCTTTTGAGAGCTTGACTTTAATAACCTTCACTATTTCCTATTTCACTGCATATTCCTTTCCCAGATTAATTAAAAAACCCTAAAAAAAAAGCACAAAAGTAAATAATAACTGTTGGGAAAACCCAGAGCATAAAGAAGTTTTTGTAAGTTTACAGTCTAGTAACTGGTAAGCAAACTAGCTATTGCATTGCAAACCTCTTCACAGCTATGTACACATAGCACAGAAGGACAAGTATGCTACTACCTTATTAAGATTTTTTAACAACTTATTATCATGAACCATATATTGCCGTCAGGCTCTTGAATACCAACAAAGCCCTTTTACTGTGCTCTGAAAATAAGCTTGATACTGCCAAATTATGGCCAAGATCTAGGAAGAATCTCAGTACTTCAGGAAAAGGGGTAGGAACTTTCATTCAAGTATCTTAACAGATCTTGGCATCTCCTTTAAGCAAAAAATTCTCATCGGTTTCAATGGTGCAACAGCTGTTAATGGTCTAAACGCCAATTCACCCACGACATATAACCCATAATCTGCTTAAGCTTACCCATTTAATTAGCATAAAGCTAGAGAGAGAATTTTAGATGCAGAAGTACATCCGTCTTCCTATTTGCTTCTGGAAGTGAGATTTGTGTGATGAATTTTATCAGGAGCACATACAGAATCACAGAATACGCAAGCCTTACTTCCCCAAAGAGCAGCAGCAGAAACTTCTGCCTTTTGGCCAGCCCAGAAACAGCTGCCTGCCTTCTCACCTGTAAGAGAGCGAGGAGTGCTACATATTTGTCTTCTAAATTAAATTCCTGTTCCTCCTGCTGTAAATGCAGTGTGCTAAGGAAAAGTATTCAGAGACTGCAGAGATCACCCCTGAATTAACATTGCTGCAGCACCTTGGCAAAACCTTTAACATCAGTGGCCATACTTTCTTTCTCCAGCAGCTGAGCTAATCCCTCAGTCTGTCTCAACAGTCATATTTTTGCTATCATTTCAAAAAGTAGAAGTTACAGAGTACTTTCATTGCTACCAGATATAATTCCTCACATGTGCGAATACTAATTTATGATTGATAACACACAAAGGTATGGGAGACTGATGTGGTCCCTTCATGATATTTCAGAATACGAAGGGCTCCAATTCATCCTCCCCTTCCTTCATGACATCTATTAACTCATCCACAGGGAAAATATCACTTCTGTCTACAAGTGAAAATCAAATGTCAAACTCTTCACCATATTATCAGACCATCCAACAGCCTGACCCTGCAAAGACTTAGCTTTAATCTTTATGGGCTGCAAGTATCCTCTTGACTCCAATAAATGTAGAAGAGAAGCATGTGTGAACTTTAGCAGGTCTGAGGAATCTGGGATTAAGGGCTGCTGCTTTTGTTTTGGCAAATACACAATTCACACTACAAAGCATTCAAAGAAAAAAGAAAAAAACAACCCACAAATCTTTTTAGCAATTCTCGCCCAGTTTTCCATCAGCCTCACACCACAACAGAAACGCTCTGCGATGGGCAGAACTCTGACAATTGCTCTGCGATGGGCAGAACTCTGACAATTTGCAGGAAAATTAAGGCAACGGTTCTACCCGCTTTCTGCAGGAGTTATTTTGGCAAGCTCACGCTTTAAATGCCAAGCAGCATTTAAGGATTTGCTTGGACATGCACATATAATATGCATCTTATTCATCTCACCAAAAGGGAACTCCACATACTTGCCAAAAAGGATTTTATTCAAAGAGTCAAACTTGCCAAATATTTTAACTAGAAGCTACTAGATTTTCATGTATTAAGCACCTAGCTACTTTTTCAAACCATGTTTACACTTCAAATATTTATTTTTCAAAATCAATGCATCTGAAAGATGTGTTTAACTAACAAAACGTGTTCTGCCTCAGCCTGTTTCTTTTTCTTGTATTGTCACAGCCATTTCCCACCTGCGCCTGTGTTACTTAGGTGGTCAGTGTTTTGGAAAAGTAAAGACCTTACATTTTATAGGTAAAGAAAGAATCATAGAATCGCTTCAGTTGGAAAAGACCTTTAAGATCACCAAGTCAAACCGTTCGCCCAACACTGCCAAGTCTGCCCTAAAGCATGTCCCTGATGACCACATCTACCTATCTTTTCAATACCTCCACTTCCCTGGGCAGCCTGTTCCAGGGCTTGACACCCCTTTCAGTGAAAATATTTCTCCTAATAGCCAATCTAAGCCTCCCTTAGTGCAACTTGAGGCCATTTTCTCTTGTTCTATTGCTTGTTACTTGGGAGAAGAGACTGACCCCCACCTCGCTACCCCCTCCTTTCAGGTAGTTGCAGAGGGTGATAAGGTCTCCCCTCAGCCTCCTCTTCTCTCCAGGCTAAACAACTCCAGTTCCCTCAGCCGTTCCTCATAAGGCTTGTGTTAACATGCTCCTAGTAGCTTTGTCAAGCTGCTGCTTATCAACTTTTATTTTTTTTTAAATATGAAGGTTTGTGTCCCTATAGTTACTTATTTAGCATCTACACTGCAGAGCGAAAGGATTCAATTATTCATTTAGGCAATGCACACACAATACTACGGTCATCTCAGTCCCCAGCACCCTAGAGGTACGTGTATGCTTTCTGCTGTAAGTAAGTGAAGACTACAAAAACTTACAGTACGAGCACATAACTTCTGTGAGGTACACCAGGGTGTGACCTGGCTGCACGTTTGCAGCTGCCACTGTCCTCGTATCCTTCTCCAACAGAAGAAAAAAACAAACTTCTGTCACTTCTTTTAATGTGAAAGGAAACCAAAACTGAAGCAATAAATCCCATTAGCACTTTTCAACAGGTTTTGCCCCTACCACCCCATTTTTAAAAGTAAATAAAATGGAGTCCTTATTTGGTTTCTAGATTAAAAAGTATTACTAGTAGTTACAGACCCACTTACAACCCTTCAAACACCACCAAAATGCACTACAGTATTCTTTTATTTAGTTTACAGAAGAGTCTATCAGTACAGGTTGCAGAAAGAAAATGTTTAGTGCTATTTACAATTTGTTTTAAAACTCTGCTCTATACAAATTTAATTCTGATCAGTATGAACAATATTTTTGTAAATCTACTGCATATAAAGCATTTCAAAGCAGTAACAATGAATAAAATAACCTGACTACATTTGAATTATGCCAATCATTCAAAAAAACGATTACACAGAACATCTGTAAGAGTTGTGGACACTTTAGTACAGAACACAATGTCAACCTGTGACTCAATTTTTTAAAGGCTAAAGCTATTTATATGGAATATTGTTCTATTATACTACACGCCAATCTATATTTAACTTCTATAGTTATGTATTTTATAAGATTTTTATTAAATATATTCTACACATATTTGTAATTTCACCCAGGAAGAATTCCTCCCCAGTGAAAAAATATAAAATCTTTTATATTTTTTAATTTTTATTTATTTTTATTTTTACAGGTTTAGATGAAACTAGCTCATGCTTTAGTGCTGTGCAAATTTCTTTAGCATATCAATGTTTAAATTATTGATATGAAATAAAAGAACGGCATCCTTTTTAATTATGTATGCCTTCAGAAATCAGCTTCTGATTTTAATACAATTGCAAGCACTAATACCAAATGCAGATTACGTAAAGAAACAAAACTAGTACTGTGGCAGAGGTTCTTCTTTTTGCTTTTTAAACTTTCACAATTCTTTTGAAGTCTCTAATGAGTAAGCATGACACTGGACACTAAGGTACAGATGAGAAAATGACTGAAAACCACCAATTGCCAATATTCAAATACATAAAATTGATTAGTAAATGATGTTTTCTAACATTTATGCACAATAATAAAAGCCTATGAACTACAGGAAATTACCCCTCCCATATTAAGGCTAGGAAACGCACTCTCTGCACTTGTTTGTGCTGTCTGAAAAAGCACTCAACTAAACGTACGAGATCAGAGTGCACGCAGTAATGAAGAAATCAGTTTCATCAGCCCTCTACAGAGTGCTTTTAAATTACAGGCACATAGTTGTTTGTTTGTTTGTTTGTTTCTTGCAGTGAAAATATATATAGTTAGACTTGGTTTAGTTAGTATTCTGTGCCAGTTTGGCCACCAAGGTTGACTTAGGTAGAATTGACTAAACAGTTTTTCCTTTGTTTTGGCCTTAAGTGAGATTTGTTTTAATTGTAGATACACTATTTTCCAGTGTTGCATTACACATTGTAGGTTATTGGTAAATGTCTCAAATATTGTTAGAGTTTGTTGATGAGAAATATACTGTCAACCATATTTAGTGCAAATTGCATCTAGAAAGCTTGACTGGTTAGATCCGGTTAATGGAGATTTTTGTGGTAGCAAAACAATTCCTGCTATGGAAAAGAACCCATTAACTTTTCTGGAGATTGAATTCTTTCAAGAACTGTAAGATTATTCAACAAACAAAAAGCAGGAATTTTAAAAAAAATAACCAATGAAAGTGTTCATAGATTTTTCTCTTAAAAAAGAAAAAAAGACTAATGAGACAGTGTTCGTATAATATTTCAGTTCCATGGATTTACAGACAGGCTCTTCCTACAGGTGTCTGAAGCAAGGTAGGGCCTCTTCTATCTCAGCAGCATGAAAGACAAAGACTATATTACATCACATGTAGCGGGTAAAGCTAAGAGGGTTTACAGGATTACACAGCAATTGCTTTCTCCAGTTTTTTCACGGTTCCTTTGACCTGTGGAACAAGAAGAAAGTTTTGCTTACAGACCATTTCTAAAGCAATTCAGTTGTTTTGTATGTAAGTATGCTTGATACAAGTATGTTTTTATTACTGTTAGTAAAAAAATATTTTTATTACTAAAATACTCGTGCATACACAACTGAAAAATAAATCACTAGTTCCTTTACAATAAAAATGGATAATTTAATGGTTTGAGTAAATTTCTGCATTCTACGAAAAAGCTGAACCAAACAGTTAATTTCTTAATTTTCTATTAAAAAAAAAATTACAGAAGCATTCCATTACTTGCTTTACAAAAGACTACAAGGACGTGACCTTTCTCTGCTATGAAATACTCAAAAAGCCTGTAGGAAATCTGACTGCTCTGATGTATACTTGAGTAAGAAATACCTCTGGTGCACAGCCTACCTTGAGAGTTTGGCTCTGGCAATGTCTCTCTAGCCACCAAATGCATCACTGTCGTTTTGCCAAAAGGCAGTTTTAATGCTGCAAAAGGAGAGAGGGAGATTTATTAATACATTACAGCAGTCTTCTTACTTCACAACACCCAACTGAAACTAACTGTAATTGGATTAGCATCTGTTCAAAAGTTCACTCTGTAAGGCTTGAACTGCTTACTAAAAAGACCTATAAAGGCATCTTTGGCTAAAGCTTTGTAAATCAGGGTCTTGGGACCTGGTAATAATCACTTAAAACACCGTGTTTTTAGAGACACGATATTCCTGTTAGGAAACTTAGCCTTCCTCTTCTGAGTAAAGTGGGAGTGGGCATTCATGCCAAGACCCAGGTGCTAAGCACATTTTCTTGATAAAAATGCAAAAAAGTGGCCAATTCAGCCACTAAGTTGTTACTCCTGAGACCAAAACACTGAGCCGCTACTGCAAAACAGATTTTCCTAAAACATACTTTGATCCATGATACAGATTTTCCAAAACACAAAACGTCTGCAAACTGCCTTTTTAATATTCATCTGTAACATCAGCTGCATGTGAAAAGTATCAAATTTAAAACATTTTAAATCAGATAAGGTAGTTCTCACAATGCTGCCTTTGTGAGCTTCAGTAACACAAAGTAACAAAATTGGAGCTTTCCACAATTCGTTCTGCTCCTTGCTGAAACTAAAACGATAATTTTCACATTCTGCTTTAAGTATACCAACACAATGCTCTATTTATGGGTTTAGCACTGTGGCATAATATTCATCAAAACTTTAGTCTCCTTGAAATGAAAAGATTCTCTGTGGCTCATATTCAGCAGATTCTCATTGCTGGATTCAATATTCTGAACTTTGACTTCTTCCAATTATTTGGAGGGGTGTTGGGGAGGGAACTATTTTTACAAGTTCTTTACTTGTAACTTCAGTTCTGTTTCCTCTCTCCAACTCCTAAGATTAAGCATCTATATTATTTTTCTGAGAAATGTAGGGTAAAGATGCTCTAAGTTTTGTCCTCCCACCATCTCAGAGAAAAAAAAAAGTTAGTGGTAAATGTAAGACAAATTTAAGCCTAAATACACAAATAATTCTGACTCGAGTAGAGTTTGTCCTCTCAAATTCAATTTATATCTTCTATTTTCACAGACAGTGCACCAAGACATTTTAAGTGAATGACTGAATAACGAATGTCAAGTAAACCTGAAGGTTACTGAAGAGAAAAATGCCTCTATTTTAATCTACAGCATAGACTCAAAATTCAGTAATAAATAACCCTAGTATTTGGTTACTACATGTATTCAATACAAACCTAGCTATTAACATTGCTACTTAATCATGTTCATTGCCTGTGTATTCGTTTGGAAAAAATCCAAGTTCAGATTAAAACACAGGTGTAAGCATACAGGGGGATACACAGATCCACAAGGTTCTTCGAAGCAGCTGTACTTTGAAAAAAGCCATCTCTATAGATAAAGTCACATCTGAAAGTTGCTTAATTTACTTGAAGGATTGCCTGTACCTGCAACTAGAAGCTACTAATAGATTAAAATCGAACACAGATAAGTATTTTGAGTACTTGATTCTGTGATACAACTGAAAACGCTGCAAAGAGCATATTAACAGTCTGTTAAACTCAAAGGAGTCTTCATTACAAACTCTTAGGAAGCCATTACAGAAACAGCAAAATATTACGAACTAATCACATTAGGGACATCTTTTATCATATCAAGACACTTGAGGAGACTTGATTAGTAAGCTGTGGAGATTGTTTATTTACAGTAATCAAGTAAATGGATGCTATTAGTTCAATTACCTAATTTCAGCTAGCAGTTTGCACAGTTCACACAAGTTCTTACTAGCAATTTCCAGCTTCTTGCTTGGAGCACCATGACAGAACCTGAGCACACCAACCCATGCTCAGTAATCCTTTATGGCTCTTGGCTTCGATCTTTCACTCCGTTGTCTCACTTAAACTAAACTTTTATTCAATTCCTTTCCCATCTGTTTAATTCCACTTTTATTTCAGATTTTCTTTTGTCAGAACTTATTTTTCACCCCCTCTTTTGGTATGTGTATGGCACAGGGTAGGTTGGCTTCCCCTCCCCCGTCCCCAGTAAATAAGGAAGTAAAACACTGCTGACTCCAGTTATCTAACAAGAAACTGAGAACTGTCCATTATGTATCACCTCCCTGATTAATATTATTCCAAATGCAAGCTGCAGATCAAATATTTAGCCAAAGGATGAAATTTCCTGTTGGAAGCTGAACAACAGACTCAGCCTTGCTCACTGACTCCTCAATCCTTCATGTAGGCAGGACACAAGAGAACAGAGTGGCTCAAGCCCTGCAGGTCAGAGCGGCACAGCAGCTTTACAGAGGGAATTATTTTTCTTTACCACTTCCAGTGCCATTAGCTCTACTGTTCTTGTAGTGACAGTCCGTTCAGAGAAGCTGGCAAAAGAGATGGTTTCTTTAGAATACAATTTTCCACTCAAAAGACATTTTTTCCCATCAATTTGTCATTTGTGATGATTCTTAGTTTAAAGGAGTCTCAAATTCATAAGACACTACGTAGACACGTGAGGTTAAAACTAGAACATTACAACGGCATTTTTAAATGTGAACAAAAATGGACTCCTGTTAAAAAGAAAACACTAAACTGTTTCCTTGGAAACTTTTGTTTCACTAGTTGATAAAGTGACTTTCAGTACACAGTAGGTCCAAATTCCAGTCAATATTTCCTAATCTCCTAAAGCAAATACAACACTAAGTACTGTAAGTCGGTTATAAAGAGCTGCAGATAGAAAAGCTTAATGCAACTGTGTTATAATAGTATAAGAAACTAAATATTGTACTTAGCAAGAAATTCACCCTACCCCCCCTTCATCTAACCAACACCACAAACTGCAGTAACAGCCTTTTCAGGCTGCTTCATGAACTGCTGCTTCCCTTTCAACTGCATAATCTTACTCCAGATAACATCATTAGCACTGAAGTAAGCCAATGTTTTAGGGATTTATTTTTTTTTAAAAAACAATACAGGAACAAAAAGATCTCTCATATACACGTAAGATCCTTAGGGTAAAATCACGATGATTAAATTGCAATGCATGAATGATTAAGAATGAACTAAAATGCCCTGAACCCAAGAAAGCGTTCAAACAAAATCAATGGGCCTGAGTTAATGCAAGAGTCAACAGCATGCAGCTATTACTTTTCAGCTTCACTTGTTAATGTATTACACATACTAAACAAATATTCGAAGCTGTTTCAGATTTAGGCAAACGTCACTAAAGGGAACAAGCACTGGTGGTCAAGAGCAACACCTGGAGACGAATGGCAAAGAACACCCCATGTAGCTATCCTTGCCTGGAAAATGTAGCGTAACAATAACATCTCTATAATTGCAGAGATGATCCAAGACTTAACATTTGTCTTTCAACCCTACTCCAACTGCTGCTAGCTGCACTCGCTGGCACCTGGTAAGCATACAAATTAAAGAATGAATAAAAATTTCAGAGTTCTCCCAGCTGAATTGACAATGATCTTGTTTGTATATATACATCAGCATTAAAAACTGATTTATATGGAGAGTAAATCTATTCTAAAAGTACATCACTAGCCAACATCAGTAATGGTAGAGAGCAAATCAATGGCTGTATCATCTCAGTCACTTCTTCATGGAAAGATCACCAAAAGCAGTCCAGAAATATTCTTTCTGGGTTCATCCTAACTTCAAAAACATTTAATTGGCGATTCTGTACTGCATTCTCCCCTCTGTATTGCACTCAAGTACCAAATGCATGAAGAACCTGAACACGCAGAGGAAGGAGGAGTATTCAATTATTTTTAAACCGGCACAGAGTCTCATTTCGCTTAGTCATTGATACAACTGATATTCACACTGGCAACTTTTATCTACAAAAGGCAAGATCATTGTTACAAATTTGTGTCATCTCTCTTTCAACGACACCCATCAAAATATGTAATTGTGGGGAAACACTTGCCACAAGGGGGCATAGTTGAATTGCAGTTCCTTAGCATATGAAGTGAAGCCATTTACTTTTGTTTTCACATAACTATGCAATTGTATCCCTGGGAGAGCACTGGACAGCAAGAATGCTTCCCCTCATTCTCATTCACAGGGTGTCCTCCTTCTTGCACTAAGATTTAAAGTATTGTTTAACCAATTATGAAAATCTTTACCATTCATTTAAAAATACTTCAGACATTTATGAAGAAGAGGCGGAACAAAATACTCCATTTAGAAAGACCACAAATAAAAGCAGCGTTACTGTTCCTTTATGCAAAAGGAGTTTTGACTTACCAGGTGGTACCTCCCAAAGTTTAATGACCAGTGGAAACAAGATGGAAAATACACAATAAGATACAATGTAACTCTATGAGGAGGAAAAGTACTATATAGCAAGCTCTAGAGTGATCTTGAACAGAAAAGCAGCATTTACTGCACTGTAAATAAATATCTCCTTTGCCTGGCTGTAATATGGATAGTGTAAATTATTTTCATACCTCCTAGTGTCACATTGCCATGAAGAAACCTCCCTTGATAAATAAGTCGCAAGATATTTGGACTACTGACTTGTTCTTCTTCCCAATCTGAAAAGAAGCAAGAGAATTTTCACATTTACATTGTAATAAAAACATATTTTGTTATTTCTCTCACCTTTACCCAGAAAGAAAATTGAGAACAAGACTCTTGCATGAAACACTAAAGGGAGAGCATAGGCTGAAGACTCAGAAAGATCATTGAAGGCTAACACTCCTGAAATCTATTCTTAAATTTAGTACTTGACATCGGGCATTGAAACACATCATTTTATGCCTGCAAGTATAAATTACTAACTTTCTTCACAGATTCCATGAGATGTTTAGCACATATACAAGTCCTACACAAAATATTTCACAAATGCAAGTTGCTTCCTGAGGCTTAATACCCACTTGGGTAAAATTGCCTTAATTTCTTCCCGTTCGGAAGCTTCTCAAGCCGTACTCCCCCTCACCAGGTAACTGACTGGAGCCGTCCTCCAGCAATGCAAAGTGGCCACACACACAGTGGAAACACATGTGATGGCTCATTTGCAACAGGATTCTCAGATCCCAGCACTGCAAATGCTCTGCGGCGGTGTTCGATGATGGCCAGAACCAACCAGATACAAGTCCAGAGGGGGCAGTGACCTGAGCAGCCCCACACGGTCACCGAGGAGCACCCGAACAGAGGGGAGCACGGACACTGACTGACATATTTTGAGGAACTTCTCAAAGGGCAATCTGTGGATGTTTCAATGTGGCAAACAGTGATTCGGGAAAAGCAAGCACACATTTCCCTATAATGCATTTCCTATCATGCTTAAGCTGTCATAAATAATTTATAAGCTTAAATGATCGTTTCCTACTCTTTTACTGTACCCTGTCACAACTCTAACAACAAATAAATCTGCACTTTGCTTACAGAACAAGTATCATAAAACCTTGAACCATTTCAAACCTTGAAATGTTGAATTTAAATGGAATACAGTGTTTTCTGTTGCCCAGCTGACCAGATATCTGGCAACAGCTGTTCACAAATGCTTGCTCTTTCAGCTTTTGTAGTGTTTATATACCAAAATGAATATTCAGCAAGGGATCAGACAGGCAACAGAAACCAACCTGTTCACTGGGAACATACAATTAACATACGGGCAGTAGCAACTGGCACCACAAAAGGAGAACTGAAAGGGCAGAAGGAGCAGCATTTAAAACAAAAGCCACGGCTGCGGAGAGTGTGCGGAGAGGCATCTGGTGCAAAAAAGGCAGGCTGAGAGGTGGGCAGCAGGAGCACGGCGGAGGCAGAGCCGGTATCGACAGCAGCGGCTGCAACATCCCCAGCACTGCCATGTGCCTGGTTTGTGAGATTACATCAAATTAGGCAACCAAAGCTATCTGAATTTCAGTTATTTCCACTCAGGGTCTGATTCAATTGTCTAGCAATTCAAGCACATGCCCTTTTTGCTATGCTGTGAAGTGGGCTAAGTTAAGGATCAGAATTATTAGGAGAAAGGATTTTTTGGAAGACATCATTTTTTATTTTTCATTTTTTAAATTCCATACAGTCTGAACTTCACTATACTATGGCTGTAAAAAGGAGAAGTTCAGCCAGTTTACCGCGCCATAATGATGTAAAACAGCAACAAAAAGAAGACAGACTATATTTTGGCACAGGTATTTGCTCATTGTCAAGCTGCCAATTTACCCATCCTTTTAATTTTTGCATCCTAGCTGGCAGTCTGAAATGTTTCTTTCTGACATGATTTCAAATTTTAATTTCCACCGATGACTAAATGTGCCAAGGAGAAAATATTTACTTATGATTTTTTTGTTACGTTCAGCAGATAATTGCTGGATGAGAAAAAAGTTAGTATTATTAGAAGAAAATGGGGTGGGGGGAAGAAAGAACAGGTAACCTACCTAGATGATATACGTTAATATAAACTTGGCATTTTCCACTACAAGTCAATAGATCCTTAATTAACAACTGTATTGGCAAAAGAGAGGTGGACAGATTTGCCTTAATCCTGCCAGCATGGGACTCAGGATATTTCATGACTTTTTTTTCCCCAAAAGATCAAGTCAAGATGGTGGTGAAAACAATCATTTCACATTATCTCTACTTCAAGGAAACTTTGGTCCTCATCAAGATTTCTCAGCCTTGTGGCAAAGAAGAGCCCTTTCAGTCTAAAAACAGCTAATGGGCTAATGCTTGCGAAAACCTAGACACTATTCTGAAGTAGATTTTTCCTCAGTCTTTTAAATTGACACTATTCTTCTTTGCACAGGCAATTAAATATTCATCAAGATGTAGTGCACTCCCTCAGGACAGCAGGGATTTGAACTGAGGCTTCCATGGCCAGTTCTACTTTTCTTTTTCTTTAAAAATGAGACTTCAAAAGTCTGGGTTTCTTCTCAACTCTAAACTCAAGCTGCAACCTTCAAGCTCTTCACAGGACTGGGAACATGAGACCACATGTTCAGGAATAAACTCGAATAAGAAAAATAAAACCCAGTTTTGTCTTTACTAATTCAGATGAAAAAAGTATACAAAGAACATTTGGTCATGACAACTATGTTGTAGGCACACATTAAAATATGCACAATAGCGACACAGATGCTACATCAACCAGACTTCTTAGTGTAAAAGTGTTTTACATCTATATCTAATACTTCAGAGGACTAAAAGCCTCCTCCTCCATTACATATTTTACTAAATACATAATGCTGCAGCCCAGCAAAACAAAGAGCAAACAACTTCCCTGAAACTCTGTTCTTCCTGATCTCAAAGACAAGTTTAAGGCCTAAAATATGGATTATCAACACTAACTTTTCAGCATGAGTTATCAACCACCATACCTCTTTGTCAAAGGCACCACAGAGACAGATACTGCAGTGTTTTAGTTTGTGTAAATAACAGTCTTTTTTAACATCAAAACAGTAACCCAAATGAAATCCTGTACCAAAAGAAGCATTTTCTTCCATCGTATGTAATGCTATGTCTGTATTTTGGCTGTTTTCCCATGAAATCATAGTCAGGGAGAACAGAAGCACTTTGTTTTTGTGGAACTATTCACATATGTGAATACACATCTTAAGTTTTCAATTCCATTTTCTGAAGCTAATATTCCTGCATAACACCAAATACATTCATATAAACAACTCCATTTTCCCTTGCTCTTTTAATGCCTCTTAAAATGTCCTTTTATATTTTATTTTTTTCCTGGAAAAATATCCTTATTACAGATCCTTTCCAAGATAAGGCACTAAGAAGTACTTCAGGGCTCAATTTCACTAATGCATTCCTGTGACATGCTATGTTTTACATTAGCCGTCCTCACATAAGAGGTTTTTTATCTCCAACATTTCCTCACAGGTAGTAGATCGTCTAACAAGATTGATTAAGAAAAGTGCCTAAAGATAGAGGGAAAGTAGTACTTCAGTTTGGGGAAGCAAATTTTAGATCAAGTAGGAAATAGTCCAGATATCTAAAAATGTGCCCAACCACAGAGACAGGGAAAAAAGAGGGCAAGAAGACAACTGTATTTCTATATACATCTATGCCCAGATACACAATAAACATACTTAATTTGAAAGTTGAGATCAGACATCGGTTTATTGACACTTTAGTCTGAAAATACAGGGAAGCTTCCAGCTCACAAATTAAAAAGCCCAAGCCACACAGCTACTCACCCATCGGCCAGTTGTCATACACGTGTTTTGCGATATCTGCAGCAGAGTCATTTGGTGAAAATAGGAACTCTTTCGTTTTCCCGCTTACCAAGATGAGGCGCAAATTTATCTGTAAAAAAAACCAAAACAATAAAAAATGCTGTATTAGGAAAGTATCCAGAGAAGACTTATCTTTTTTCTCTAAGTTACTAAAAAGTTGACAAGTGGTTTTAGAAGAAAATTGGTCCGAAGTGATTTGAGAAAACAAGTTTAAGATGGCGTTAATAATAGGGTCAAAGAGGTCACTAGGATTGTTTGTTTACACATAATCTATGAAGATTAGATTTTAACAGCTGGCATTTTTAATGATAAACACCAGAAGATTCTGATAGGTAGTTTTTTAATAAACCATGCCATTACAAAAAAATTCCAACTAAGACACACTGGCAACACATCTTCTTGAATAAAGATGAAAATGTAAACCTGAAAAATTAACCTGAACAGAGAGCACTAAAAATATCACAATCACCACCTGAATAGCCTGTGAGGCTCAGTAAAAGCCGTAGGATGCTCCCTCTGGTATGGTATTTGTCAGCCCTGATCTCACCCCCTGCACCTCCTACAAAACACCAGGGACTCTACCAGCATCCTGCCTTGATCCCAGCTGCCCCAGAACTTGAACCCCTCTGCCAGTCTTCTGAACCCAAAACTTTGTTCCACCGCTGTCTTTCACTACAAGCAAGGTGGACAAGATCCACATGCAATACAACAATTACACCACATAATAGTTTTTCTATCATCGATTTCCTTTATCTATCATGAGCATCTTCACCTATAATTTTCCTCTCTTCTATCTGCAAGTTACTGAATAGAATTCCTTTTTTACATAGCATTAAAATAACCTGTATAAGGAGCCCATTATGAAGATACTTAAAATGCAAAAGAGATTAAATTTTGGCTCCTCAAGCAACTGCTAAGCAAGGTCACAAAACGCGTTTGGGTGGCCAGCACTTACCAATGCCCATGGCAAGTAGAACCATAGCTGCTTTTGTCTTTTGGCCTACAAGCCTAAATTACATCAACTTTTAGCAAGACTTGGGCATACTAACTGCTTGGATCCTTTTTCCCAAAATCACACTCTCGAGCTGTGGCTCTCATTCTAAATCAAGCTGCAACAAAGCTTTCCTTGTTGGGATTAAATAAACTGTTTTCTACATCAAATACAAAAGGAAAAATTTACAGCGATGGCCAAGTTTTCAAGCCTTCTTCAGAGTCAAAAAATCCTCGCATATCATATCCACTGAATATGACAGCCCTGTCTCAGTTACCTACTCCCCACTTACTTCAGAAGCACTCCAACTTGTCTATTCTTTCTTGAATGCTTTGGCTTGGATTCATCCCACCTGTCTTTATACACCTAACAGAAGTACCTAAATTACAATCTCAACCATCCTGCACACTTCAGAGTCAATGAAGAAAATGGCCCTTCCAAAAAGGAATTCACTCTCTATTCCAAAGTGTAGCAAGGAACAAATGAGTTAGCATAAAAGGGGTATCCAGATGATGCCCTTTAGAAAATACAAGTTCTGCCGTTAGCCCAAGAGAAAAGCCAAGTGGCTGCTGTCTCTGAGAAAGCACCACAGCCACTGTTAGAGCATCGCTGCCTACCAGGAAATCACAAAAAAAACTTGGAGAGGG
>NW_010164360.1:0-43348 GCF_000695765.1 Mesitornis unicolor | reverse complement strand
AGGAATGCTGTTTAGTCAAAGACAATTATTCAGAAAATTCAGAACAAGTCTGGCTATAAACATTAAAGTGCCATTTTCTTCAATATTTCCAGAATGACCATGGAATTATTTTCAAATCTCAGCAAGATGGAGCAGAAACAAACCAAAGTTCCACTAATCCTGTTTACTCTGACTGCTCTAATGAATGACAACTTCAAAATGTTATGCCTAAATTTAGCAATGGCCAGACTATGTCCACTTGTTGTTTTCCTTATATTATCTTTCAGTTTAAATAGTTTCTCTTCTTAGCTGTCTCCACCTGTGTATGTATAGACAACACTTACATATATGGTTTCTTTAGTTGGACTACCCAAACCAAGCTCTTCAAGCTTTCTCTAGCAAGATATCCATTTCCTTATTCACCTAGGGGCCTGTCTCTGCACATTTCAATTTCTTCCCTTTTCTCCTCGAAACAGATGACTATTTCTGAAGCACACTAAACAATGTCTCACCAGATGCTTGTATACAACACCACCAGTAATTTCCTCTGCCTACTGGAAACATCTTCTGTGATTGTGTCCCAAGAGCACATACACCTTCTTCATAACTGCACTACACCGTCTGCTCAGTTACTTCATACCCTCCTCTCTACTTTGATCCTCTCAATTTTTCAGCGTTCAAGCTTATAACTGACATTTTGGCTGTAAAACCCTAAAGCACAAGGTTTCGAGTTTGACCCCACTCCATTCCTCCCAGGAAAAGTAGGCTAGCTGGAAATAAGTATTCTGCACCACAGAGATGTTTCAGATCTCTTCTATATGTGGGCCTATGAAAACCCATCCCCCTCTCCTCAAATTTCTGTTTAACACTTTTTTCTTTCTACATTAAGACCATTTTTCAAACTTCACATCATCAACAAATTGTAGCAGCAAGAGCCCTTTATATGTACCTTTGTCATTAAATGAATTGGGAAGAGTAAGACGGATCCGACAACTGATCCATAGCGCTTCCAATAACGAGAACTCTCCGAGTTGCTTTCCCCCTCCTCTCAGCTACGTGCTTTATATGTTAGGCCCTTAAGCACACTCTCAGTTTCTCCATTGAATCCTAATTTCTCCTATTTAACCAACAGCTTGCAATATGGCACCACATCAGTTACTATGTACATACTCAGAAGCAGCTATAAAAATGTCTATGTAGAAAATCTGTTCTTTTCATCAGAATGGCTTTCAGAGGCGTGGTGCGCTGTGCTCATTTCCACTTTCTCTATACCTCATTATCTTTAATTATCCTTTAAGCATTAATGCATCTCATTATTAGACCAACATACTGCCAAAAATTTAGGAGGTTTAGACTGCGTCACAAGCTGTTATTGTACTTGGGAATGGGCCGCCTGTTTAAAAAAAACAACAAACAAACCAACCAACCAACCCCAAATATTCAGCAGCAGCGCCTGTGGTAGGCACCAGTGGTGAGGAGCTTCTTCACAAAACTACCTCCTGTGACCTTCCCCACCCCCCCGCCTTAGCTTACCACCTCTGACCAAGCTGTGCCCCAGCCCAGTATAACCAACAGGGGGAAAAAAAAACCCAGTTAAAAAATGTTAGCTCCTTCTTCCCCCCCCCAATACCTTAATAATGCTGAAGGTTTTTGTTGCTGAAGAGCATTTCTGATAGTCTTACTAACAAATATAAAAGGCACATCAAGATAAACTAATGATTTTACAGGATATACTACAAAGTAGGTGTAAAACGCAGGAGGAAGAGTTCAATTTTTTAAAAAAAATTATCACCAAATATCAGCAGAAGCCCAAAATAAATCCTTAAATCAGTCAAGCAGATGTTGCATCAAGTGCAAGAAAACAGCTGCTCTAATGAAAGGTTAAAGTATTTTCTTATTTTTAGTACAACATGCCACTGACACATTTCGTTTGCATGTTTATCTATATATATGCACATATATAAAAAAGACATAGATATAGATATATCTTTCTATTTCTTAATCTTGGCTTGAAGGAATCTTAGTCTTCAGTTGCACATCACACTACCTCAAAGGGTTTGAAGCAAAGGATCCCAAAACATGTCTTTAATTTCAGTGTCTAATCTCATTTCCCTCAACAGCACTGGGAAATTTAATGACTTGCAACTGCTCTACAACTTATACTGCAAGCCTGAGAATCACACTTCAAACAAACTAAGGGGATCTAAAACAAATCTTCCTGGCAAAATGTCACTGATGAAAGCCCATACCTAAAAAATAAAAAAGGAAAGCAAGCGAAAAAACCTAACCCAACAACAACAACAAAGAACATATGGATACACACATTTACTCAAGTAAGGTAGACAAGTTCTGACACAATAGCAGCAAATTTTAATTTTTCAAGTTACGATACTCTTCTCAGTGGTCTGAGCTGCTCTGCATCCTAATTCTTCTGTTAAAAGCTGGCAAGGAAGTTGTATCTGTATCCCTTGTATGATTAAAGCCCCTCCACCTATTCTTGCGATTCCATGCCAAGTTTGCTCTTCCACAGGGGACGTAACAACCACTGTCCTGATTTCCACCTTCCCAGCTACCAAAGGGAATTCCAGTCTTTTGCTACAGCAAACTGGCCAGGATCACACCTTCACACTTCTGCAGTGCAGCACCAACTGCAACATGACCGATGAAAGCGGTTAAGAAGAGCCCCAGTACCAGAAGCAGGATGAAATACAATTTGTGGCCAGAATCCCCTCTGCACGGTTATATAAACGGCACATTCTGTTTGTGATCTCGAGCGTGCAAACCTCGTCCTCTGCCCCCCACACCACAGCCAACACCAATTTCATAATTACAGCTCCAGTAGCTGAACATCAGTTGCATCACATGCACAATAAAGAATTTCAGTGTAGTTTATATACTGTAAATGAAAAAAACCCACCAAAACCAAAACAAACCACAAATTAATACATATACATATACAAAGATTGTAGTAACTACTGTGACCAGAACTTTTGGAAGAGAAATGCAGATGTAGGGTAAGTTATGTTTTCTTTGTTATAGGCATCTGCAACAGTTTCTTCCTTCTTTAAGGCACAACTACAAAATATCTTAGAGCTGAAAGGCTCCTAACTTCACAGCTAAAGTTAAATAAATGGGAAATCACAAAAACATCAAGAAATGAGAGATTTACAACCTACACAATGTTTCTTGATGTTTAAGTGACTTCCCATCTTCAGTTAAACAAGTTATTTTGTTATCAATTTTATGCTCCAGTAGCAGCTTAAGATTCCTCCCATCTTACAATTAAGATGCAGAGGAGGAAAAGTGTCATATCGCCACATGCTATACAACCCCAACTTTAAACTAATTGCTTTTCTTCAGCTGTTTAAGATTAAAATATGTCCACAAGACTTTTCTTTTTCCTTTTCGTAATTGAATCATAGATTCAATGAAACTGAATTAAAAACTAACAATGGACCAGAAAGGAAAAAGACAAGATAAAAGTGTTCAGAAATACAAATTGAAATTTCCCTTTGAAAATCTCATACATTTACTTCCTAGTTCAAGTTTATAATTTTAAGAAAGAAATTTGATCTCCAAAGGCACATCAAGTGACTCTAGGCCAAAGAGAAACCCCAGCACCACACAGTCCACTTTTCAGATTCACGTAAGAGGTTGAACCAAGCCTGAGTAACAGCCTAAGTGAAACAGCAGCATCACACAGGTCAAGACAGCAGGGACCTTCAGGTTTGGGACTGCAGTTCCCTCCTAAGGTAGGTATATTGTCTCATCTAATCCCATCTGGAAATGTATGCCCCTGAATATAATGAAGAACTTCAGTTTCCACACTCGCTGGAAGGCTGCTCTAGAACCTGACTGTCCCATCAAGTGGAGCTTTCTTCTAATTCCCAGCACAAGTTTATTCCTGGACAGTTACATTCACTGATGCCAGACCTACTTCGTGCTTTAGGCCTTTTTCCCCCTAAGGTTTGGATGGCTTTCTTCTACATTTGCAGACAAGGGCACACTTTGCTAAAATAAAAAGGCAAAGGTTTTCTTCATTAACAGGCTGGCCCTTGGTGTGACCACTCTCTTCAAAGCTCTGAAGAACATCAACAGAGGTTCAGCAAACTGGGCTGTGCTAGCCTGGAGGCATGGTGGGCACCTATCAGCAGCTTTCTTATGCCTAAAGCAAAATTACCAAGATGACAAGCTCTTTACTGAAGTCTAAGACAGAAGAAGAGACAATAGTCATAAATGGAAACAAGAGGCTTTGAACTGTGATAAGGAAAAAAAGTTTTCTCCCTGAGGACAGCAGTGGAAGAGGTCGCCCAGAGATGCTTTGGAAGCTCTTCTCCTTGAGGGTTTTCAAGACCCAACTGACAAAGCCCCTATGCCCTTTCACTCATTTAGCACACATATGTTTTACACCTTGAATTCCTTCAACCTGAAGAAACACCAAGCATGCAAATTCTTCAGATATGCTCTCTGTACCAACCCAGCACGCTTAGTTTAATCAGCATCTGCCCCCTTGAAATCCAAAGCCTTTATGTACACTCCTACTTTGTTTATTCTTCCATTTGATTTTAACTGTATCAGCTTGTGATCATTGAATTCAATGTCATTTTTCCAAGCAGCCTTTCAGAGATTTCCAGAGCTTTCTGGGAATTTAACAGACACACATCCAGAATGGTAGTATTGGCTTCTTCTTGGTCAAGAAACTAGCTGGTAGAGGGACTGAGAACTGAGTAAGAAGTATGAATTTGTAGCCCAACGATGCAAGCATTTTCATGAAAGAAGAGAGATCCCTGATTCTCGTCTCCTGTTCAAGAGTAACTTGGTAAAGTAAATAAAATTTAAGTTCTTACAAATCACGCTTTAGAAACCTATTTTCACCAGATACTTTATGGGGAATACAGGTAACTTAGCAGCACTTCCTTAATTAAACACCTAAAATTTACATTTGGCAACGCTCAGAACCCCTAGGTTTAGCTTTAGGTGCACAAAGGGGCTTTGCTTTACCCTTGCAATACCTTGCATTTGTAATAAATTTACTTCATATCAGGGAGAAAAAAAGAACATGGAACATGAAAAGTAACATAAATTGTCAATGTGAAAAGCTCTGAAGCTTCCTTGCCAGCAGGCTGACAGACCTGCGACACTCATTCAAAGTCATGCCACTTGTGGAAGTATGGCAACCCCAACACAACTCTGAAAGTATGACAGCACCCCACATCGCCCCATTCAAGACTATGGTCAACTTCACATCCAGTTGCAGCAATTTACTGATCTTTAGACGACTACAAAGAGAAACAAATACATTTGTATGTGCAACTGTTTTCTTCAAACAAGGAACGGCTAAGACAACTCTGTGCTGATAAAAATAAGTTTGCGAATTTCAGAGAAGTTTGAAGTGATGGAAAAAGAGAAAATCAAAATAAAGCATATTCAAATTTTATTTAGAGGACAAAAAAGCGAAGTCCTATAAGCATTTAACTCGGTAGCTATGACAGAGCTAGCTGTTTCTATGGAAACCAGGACATTCTTGAACTTGAAATCATAGTGCTTCACCACATGTCATCCATTCCCTCACTTCAGTTCAGACAACACAGGAAAAATGGCAATAGATGATTCAATATTGACCTAAGAGCTTCAGGGTTACCAATTAAGAAGAAATATCTCAGAAACATTGTTCTTCAAATTAAATTAATAAAGATGCTATCATAAACAACCAGAGGAATATAATGGATTTCAGGGGAGTTTGTTTTGGTTTTTGGTGGTTTGTTTTGTTTTGGGGGTTTTTGTGTTTGTTTGGTTGGTTTTGGTTTGGTTTTTTTGGATGGGAGTGTGAGGTAAGCACAACCAAACACCAAAGTGTCAGCTGGTGCTAGTTAAGGATTTTTGCTGAAAATCAGTTCTAGTACCGATTCTATCAGTAGAAGACTTTTCAATAATTTGATGAAATAAGAGCCACAAATGACCACCCAGGAATAACTTCTCTCCCAGCAGTACAAGAAGATAAAGGAGGCACTCCATTACCTGAAATAATGCAAGTATTCAAGCATCTGGTCTTCTAACCTCAAATGGCATTTTGTCTACTGTATCCCAGGTGCATGCTTTAATCATAGGCTATAGAATTAACCTGTCTCCTGCTGGACCCCAAGCAAACCCACTATGACAGGAAAGACTCAGAGCAAGACCTGCTCCTATTACTCATTAGCCAGAGACAGGGCAGTTTCACCCTGCACATACAAAATAAATTTCTCTTACGACAGGATTGTCTAACTCTACCATAACCATAATGTGTAAATCACAACATACAGAACACCATGTTTTGAAACTGAACTTTAATATAAATAGGCAGTAAAAAATGTAGAAATGGTACCAAACAGGCAGCAAAAATGGCACCACATGGCATTCACAGCTTGCTATTTTCAAAGGTCATCCTTTCAAGCCAGTGTTGGAGTAAGTGTATTTTCACTTTGAAACAGAGTTGACTACAACATGAAACTGAGAAACTGATATACTCAGATTAACATGAAAATTTTGGTAGAGATCATTTTAGTCATCACTATACCATGCTGAACCAGTCATTTCCAAACACAAGAGTGGAAATAATAATAAAACCACATCAAATGACAAAGCACACAGAAGAAGTTTGCATTTGTGGACTGAACTGGTTAGCTCTGGTCAGCAGGGCTCAGAGGGGTGGTTTGATAACTCCAGTGTTTTAGAGCTTCTGCTCTCAGGAGGGACTCCCAGTGCAACTGGAAACGGCCCATTCAGGAGTGAGACATCCTGGGTGTCCCTGGCACATGGAGTTGGTGGTGAAGCAGCAACAAACAGACTTTTGCAAGGAGTCATGCAGAATATACATGCAATAATAGCAGAGAAGAGCACTCCAGGTTCCCCTTCTGATACACCCCAGGATCACAGAATCTGAAGGTAAAGAGTGTGAATAGGAGAGAGAACGAGGTGTCTGTTTCTATATTTTTTATCTCCATGTCCCTAAAAATACCTTCTAATAACTCGCATCCCAACATTTGACTCCAGAATTTAAGTTAAATCAGCGTGTACCATCTGTGTTAGCATCCTGCCATCTCCTCTCAAGAGCTGTCCCTGGATAAGCCCATCATCTTCTTTTCACCCTCTCATATCAGTTGGTATTTAAAACTTAGAAGTTCACTACACAAATAGGAATAAAGATAATGCTAGGCACTTACTTAAATTTAGATTTGATTCTGATATAACTCAACATTTGTTCTAATATATCCTATACAGAGAGTATGTACGTAATATTTTAAAATATTATTTACGTCAGTTCAACGTCATCTTTAAAAACAGAGATGCAAGACCACTGAATTTGTGAACGCTTATATTGTGAAATGCTTAACATCTCAGATTTGAACATGAATACTGCTGCTGCTGCTAACAAAAGGAGAAAATACAATTCAAAGAAACTGGATCCACACATAGGTGCTTTTTCCAAATCCAAGGGGCAGACAGATACCCTCTACCCCTTCCAATGCCAAATCAATTATTTTTTCCTATCTTTAACCAATTTTGTGGGTCCCAATTTGATTTAACCTATGTTTCTCAAATGTACAAATGCAGCTGTTGCATGGTTACAAAGAATAAACTAATGATGAGCAGGGAAGAGTATATTGAATGCTCTATTTGTGCACAATGAGAAAACAGGTAGAAAACTCAAGTTTCCTGCTGCATAATGGAAATTTTGAAATCCGCATACAACACACCTAGACTTGGACGTATGACAATTTTACAACCAGAACAGGTCAGTGAGACCACAGGGGAAGCTGAAAGTAATTTTTCAGTTACAGCTTGGATGAAAACAAACATCAGCTTCAGTCTGACCAGAAATGAAGTTCAGCGAGAAGAAAACAACATGTGAACACAAAGAAAACATCAAAAACACAGGGGAAAATGGACATTTCAAGGGAGCTGCTATTAACTGGATGCAATCAAAACAATGGTAACTGCAAGCAGCACATGGGCATGGATATCATCTAGTTCCACATGCTGATTTTCAACAGAGACAAGTGTTGGGGTTTTTTTAGTTGGTTTATTTTGGTTTGTTGTTGTTGGTTTTTTTCAATGGAATTTTAAAAAGTGATTTCTCATTTTAAGTTATGCAAACATAATAAACATGTATGGGGCTCTCCACATGCCAATTGCTCTTCCTCCTGCTTACACTTTCTACCATGCGAGACAGGAACAGCAATGAAGGATCATTTCAAAGTAAGTGTATATGTTCATTTTTCAGTTCTCACCAAAAAGACACAAGTAACTAGCCAATTTAGAAAATTCTTGGAAATTCTTTCCATAAGTGAAAAATTCCATTTATTTAGAAAGGAAAAACCAAAAGGCAAACACACCAATTTCTTGGAAATGAAAGGTACACCCCTTAGTTCCTTATGAGAGCATGAAGATTAATGAGATGATATTTTTCCTCAGGAACAATTTAATCTCCAACACAAAGCCTGTTTTTAAATGTGCAACTCCTCAGGCCCCAGAAAAGGGACAGTGACAACGAAGCATTAAAACAGCCTCATTTGGAGCAGAACAGAAGAGCACGGAAACAACCTCTGAATCCAATATTGTCTTCTATTTTCTTTTGCAATAACTGTTGTATTATAGGGTTTTAATGCAGTTTACTGCACAGTACAAAAACTACACTCCAAATAAGTACAGTATTATAGCTAATGTAAACACAACTTGCCATTTAAACTAGACACAGCTTGAAAAATTCTAAGGGGGGAAAAAAAGTCACTCCCTAAAGACAAATAAAGAGTAATGTGAAAGTCCCTTCATATCAGCTCTAAACTATTAATAACAACATTGTATTACTAATAAAAACTTCCCTAAGATTTTTCGGGGCCTACATCCCAATAGAAATGCCACCAATGGGAGGTAAGTTTGCCACTTCTCACTCCACAGCCATTTTGGGACTCTGCTGAAAGGTCCTGCACCTCATATGATTCTGAGTCTTGGTCAGTACAAAAGTATTACATTTTTCAAGCCCTGAGAGAGAATAAAGACAAAATGGAAAAAGTCTTAAATAGATTTTAAAACATGAAAGAGGCAAAGAGTTGCACCTTGACTTAGAAATGTATTTCAGTTCACTTGGGCGGAAATAACACAAAATTAGTTTTTTATTGTTAGCTACTGATTCCTGGCTTCTCTAGGCTCACTGGGTATCATGGCAGACAGCCAAAGTTTTGCCATTCCAAAGCACTATCTAAAACACCCTGATAATTAAAGGCAAGAGACAGGGCATTATATATTTCTGTCTCTGATGCAGAAGGTAGCTTATATTTTAATCAAAATGGATGTTTCAATGAGCATAGATCTCATTTACTCTACCAAAAGCAAGAAACCCGGATATGAATAAGAACACAACCTTTTCTAATTATTTTCCTCCTAAAATAACCCATAGAAACCACTGCATTACATGATAAGAGATCAAGGATTGTGATGTTGATGCTGATTCATGCAGCATACAACTCTACAAGCGCAAACAGCTTGACCCTGACCTGTGCCTGTTCTTCTCAGAACAATGAACACACTTCACCTTCCATTTTTTCCTTCCTCAATGAGTTACCCTTAACGTTCAACAAAAATGTAAGACACGTTTCTATAAAACTTACAAGTTTTGTTCTGTTTAAACATTTATGGCACTAATTCCTCCTCAAGCTAAGCCTGCTGAAGGCAACTGACTGAAGTTAAAGAAGTGATATCAAAATAAGGTCTGATCCAGTTATTTATTGTGCTCTGTATTCACTGTCAAATACTAAAAGGCCCAGCTTATCCACCTTTCTGTTACTGCATGGTAATCAGGTGCTTGTGTTCTCCCAACCAGCTGGCAGTCTAATAGTAATTCGTACCCTATTTCCATCACGAAGAGCACTAGCACATCCAGACTGTCTACTCATGACTAAAACAGCTAAAGCTCCCCTTTCATTTTGGCCGCCTCCTTCTCTGGTATTGTTAAGCCTTCTCCAGCCTCAGAAACATACAATTTACCAGTTAGCTTCCTGCTCAGCCTCCTTGGATGATCTAGTTTCTGATGCAGTATCTTTGTATGTTTACTACACGGTTTTGTGAAGCCCTTGCCACCACAGTAGTCAAGCACTTGGCAAAGCAGACTGCATCTGCCTGGCAAGGTGCCATGAAGTCATGGTAGGTTCTACCTTCACCCTTTTCATCCACAAAAAGGAGCTTTCCTCAAAGAAAATTAGATTTTAGTGAGGAAGGAAAAAAAACCCCAAACTATAAAGCTTTTTAGAGAGCACACATTTAATATCTTTTTCTTTTCTTCATTTGTCTTGTATGCCCAGAGTCTACACAAAAAGCATCAAATCACATAAAAATGCTTCATTCAAGCCCTTCAGAAAAATCTATCTACATGCAAATATATACAAAAACCACAAATTTAAGATCCAATTGACATTCAGGCGTCTTCTAAGCATAAATTTCATCTTGGTCTAGGATCTCACTAAGCCCTTAGCAGGAGGGGAGAATAGTGATGCTTTCGTGAAGGCATTACTGTCTTTTAATCGGTAGCGATTATAAGCAACACCAGTCAGGGCTCTCAGTTCTTCCTGCATCAACAACTACATTATAACAAGCCATCTGCTCTGTGTCAAAGTAGTGAGTAAGGTTGGCTTCTGTGAATCTGGGGCAACATGTGTTCTAGCTTGCATCTTAATTATGGTTTACAAAATACTACGTATGGACAACTACAGAGGTATGTTATTGAAAGTTCCCCAAAGTATCTATGATTCTTACTTTTAAGACATAAAAAATTAGTATTACTTCCCTGAACTAATTTGTTTGAATGTGTGTATATATATATATAGGCAACAGGAGAAGAAACCATTTAACAGGCTTTTTTCCTCATACATTGCAACTTTTGTTAGAATAAAATCACTTTAGACTTCAGTCATATTTCAAAACCTAAACTTTCCTGTACTCATGTTTTCAGCACACGTGGTCAGTACAGCTAGCCCATAATACCCACCACCTCCGCACGTCTGGGTTCTCTGAGATGTGGAGATGACCTGTCTCTCTCTTCCCCTTTTGTTTCTCATGTACTCAATTGTTATTTTTTTAGGATAGCTGCATTTTTTTTTGCTTCTATCTAACACTTCCAGGCTATAGCTCATTTACAGAACAGATGTTTTAAAATTAAGACGTTTTATTAATAGTTCCGCAAATTCTATAATGGCTTTTAAAGGCCCTTTCACCTCCTCTTTTCGTTAAGGCAAAGGGCATGACAGTCTAGAGAGATAGCATCAATGACTGAGTATGTTATGAAAAACCTCCCTGGTTATGACTAACTTTAATTAATGGAGAATTATTTCCCAGACAACTACTAAACTTTTGTAATTATCTCAAATGAAGCATTACTTTGATGTTAGAAGAAACAGCAAACTCTCTCTGAAAATCAGAGCAGCCAGAAGGTCGTCTCTCTCATTGGGACTCAACATGTTCAACTCAGAGTTGTGGATAGACATGCCCATGTCGGCTATGATGACCAATCTTTAAAAAATAGTTATCAAAAAAAAAAAAAAGAGAGAAAACATCTTTTCAGTACAGGAAAGAAAGATGCCGTATCTTTGTGTTTGCTCTCATGACATGATAAAAGTTAAAGCAACTATGCATTTGGAAAGACTAATACAATTCAGTAAGCATTCTGTCAGGAGACACATCTTTCACTATGAATCCTTTTGGGGGAAAATGTGTATGTATGTATGCATCAGCTGCATGACAACGTGCATACAACCTGATGTTATCAGTGATATAGTTCAAAAGTTTCGAGTTATCAGCCAACTGATTTTCTAGCTAATTGTCTACTAAGTCACAATTACAGCACAGCAGTAGAACCGTAGATGTAACTATTCCTTACAAAAGGTCTAGCATACAGTCACAAGACAGTACAGAAAATACAGCTGCTCTACAGGAAGAGAATGAAAGTCCACATAGTCAGAACTATTTCATTATTCCCAATAGTTTGGGAGACAAATCATTATACAACGCTGAAAGGAAGATCTGGCATTTAGAAAGAAAAGTGCATTTGTCATACAAAACAGCTATCAAGAAAACTATTGTCTTAAGCCACCCATGGCCTGGGCTATCATTCAGCTGAGGGTCAGTCTGCATCAACCTGCGACGAGCGATACTGTCACTTAGTGGTGCCAAACACAACTGTGGCATCAGCTGCTTTTCATAGTAACATTCTCACTCAGAAATCAGTTTTCCAAGAACATAATGAATTCTCATGTGCACATAACTAACTATTGCATTGATTACTTCAACAGGCAAGACTGTTTACTTATCATAAATAGCCTATCAAATTTACAAAATAAGTGTCAGGCAAACGCTGTGTAGTATTTACACTACAAATCAAGGATTTGAGTAGCTGGATAAGTGTACACTGCACCAGATACTGTCTAGAATCTAAACATCACCATGCTACAGGAAAGTTCAATCTTTTCATCTGGGAAATACCTTTGCTAGTGTGTCAGCTAATTGACAGGTGAGTACCACCTGGGACAGCTCAGTTCTGATTTAGTCTAAGTAAGTGATGCACAAACTATTTTTTTTTAAATTTAAGAAATTATTGAAAAGTTTGAAACCACTACAAAGCAACTAAACAAGGCAGTCCAGAGAAGAACAACAGAGGAAACCAATAGAAGTGGAACAAGACGACAGGCTAAAGAAACTTGTAAAACCTGGAAACTGTCTTCCTGGAAAAAGAAACCCAAGATAAAACCCTAAACAAAACAGCAACAAAAAACCGAACCCAACCCAGTTCCAGACTGCAAAGAACACAGGAAGAGAAACAGAACAGCAGCAGAAGGAAGAAAATCAAGTACCACAGTGGTGAACATGGCATGGAATGACACTGCTGGCCATCAGCTACGATCTTTGTAAAGCTACATGAAGCCTAAGTCATGAAAAGTAACTGGCCACAAATAATCATGGCCAAGTGGCTCAATATAAATAAAACCAAGGTACTCTTCATTTCAGCCTCTCAAGTTGCAAGCCTTTCACAGAAATATCAGCTAAACGTAAATAACATACTATGCCCAACAAAAAAGCTTGCTCAAAGTATCACTGAGGCAGAGGGTTTGAAGCTTTTTATCAGATACCGAAGATTCTACCCTATCCTGCCAAAAACTAGTTCCGTATTTGAAAAACTGCAGCACAGAGAACTGTAACAGGCAGTAAGCAAAACTTCTCTCTTCAAAACCCATGGTATTTTGGATTCCTCTAAGGTAGGAATTAAAAGTTTAATTAGCTTTTCATGCAAGTACTGAACCAGCTGATCGTATCCACCTTCCTTCCCAAGTGCGTTAGTAAAATCATCAGGGTGCTGTTTGCTCACTGAAGAGGAGACCATTATTGTGATTACCTGCTAATGCTCAAATCTCAAAAGCCTCAGAGTTACAGTCTTAAAACAGGGTAGGAAGGATCCCATGTACGCTCACATGTTAAGTGGCACAGACCTCACAGCCTTGCATCCATCCACGCTCTGGAACAGAAAACACATCCCTTCTCCAGGATAATTCATTTTCCTTTCTTTAGTGAAGAGAATGGACTTCATCCATAATGAACTAAAATCCTTGATTAAGAACTGTAATATTATTGACATTACTAACACTTATATACACTATATTGGGATATATAGCAGATCAACATAATAGAACAATCTTCAACACACTAAATATCAAAACAATAATAAGCCACCATAAAGATATTTACAGAAATCGGCGCAAGAGAAGCGCAGTCAATCTGAAATTTCAAAGCAGAGCTGAAACACCAAGTGTATGTAAGAAAACAGATTAAGCAGTGAAAAAGTGACTAGAGTTGCTAAAAAACACTGGTGTTTTAAATATTATCTGGAACATATTGAGTAAATCTGGTTCCATTATAATGAAAAATAACTCACATTCACTGCTGCTAAGAAAAATTAAGATACCTTACCTGTAGAACTCGGTTTTATTTATAGTGCAATTCTAAATGCAGTATCAATAATTTGTGCTTTCACAAAGATAAAAGAAAACCGAGACAGTATTTCAGTCTTGCATTCTACAGTGCTTGTCAGCTCAGGATTTTGAGCATCTCTTAAACTTTTGAGATACTTTTCTTGCAACGCAAATATTATTGGCATTTTGCAAATAACACCTCTGCCCTTCCCCATTAACACCTCTGCTAAATAAAGGAGTAAAAGTCCATGTACTAGCAAACGCTTTCGTAATTATTCATTACAGTATTAGTTCTCAGTATAAAAAAATACTTACGCAGAAAACTAACTTGCAGATGGATCTCCACACAGGGTACTTCAATGCACCTATGCCCTGTGTAATCAGTTATTACACTGTAGTATAAAAATCCAAAATTCAACCCAACTAAATCTACCCCAATTTGAGAAGTTTCCAAAATTGCCAATTTTGCTGTGTCTAACATTCAGTGCAGAATTAAAATTAAGGTAAAACAAGATACAAAGAGTAATCTGTCATTTAGCAGCATAGGGGTGAATTTAGAAAGCAACAAAACTCGGGGAGGAAGACTGTTTAGAAACATAAGTTGTTCAGAACTTTTCTTGCCTCTTGTGATTAAAGTGATGAAAGAAAAAATACCATCAAAGGTCAATCCAAGCACCTAACACAGCTGGAGGCTTATTTTGACACAATCTGGACATCTCAGAGAAAGGAGTAAAATCTTCATGGGGAGTCTCAGTGCCACAGTGCCATAACTGAAGGATGTTTTCCTGCCTTCAATGACTGGTTTTTGCTCTTGAAAATTAACAGCTCTGTTTGACTTAAGTCATGACAATCACTTGCACAATGATTCTTATTAAATTACATCTTTTGTCTTATTAGAACAAACTAGTAAATTCTGCTGAATAATTACCTCACACAACTGCTATGCTCTGGAAATCTTACAATTCATCTGCCTCACTGTCCAAAGACAGTTTATATAGATATCCACTCCTACAGCACTTGCCCATTCTTTTTATTACCTCAAATGAAGGATTAAGCATATTTTTCATGTCCAAAAGGGTAATAACTCAGCATGTGAAAGACTCAAATCTGATACATATTGAAAGATTGTACTTAATCAAGAAAAAGTGTGATCTTACCCTCAAAACAGCATTTTCACCCTTGCATATACCTGAATTTCACATTTCTCCTTGAATTTAAGGGCTAATAACAACTCAGAGCTATTCAGAACACATTATTTTCTAAGTTAATGTTTAACAGTAAACATAATTCATAATGTGATATTTCCATGTATAGATAAAGTTGAAGTCAAATACAAGTGCACTAAGTCTAAGTTGAACAGGGAGCTTTGAAAGAACGTAACTTTGATCTTTTAATACTGATAATCGTTACCACAAGACACACCTACATACACAGAGAAAGTATGTTTCTTCAAACTGCAAATTGCAACACAAACCCAAATGTTTCCTGCCTACTGATTATTCCCCTTTTGGCTTAGTAGCAGCACTTGCAGAGAGTGACAGTACTTGTAGTAAGCTAAATGAGTAGAGAGACATAAGAGTATTTCACCCTACTTTGCTTCACAAGCCACAAGTTAAAGACTTCCAAACTTCCCAAAGGACAATACAATGGGCATTAATACTCCCTTGAAACTCTTTGTTTCATCAAGGAAGGAAGTATAACTGACATTGCAAGCCCCAGGAGACAAAGTCATAGTGATTCTCCCCCTAAACAACTGAAACTATCCCCTGAATGTATGGTGAGTGACCAACTAACTCTGATTCAATACAAGAAGATTACAAAAGGCCTTCATATCATGTCTTATATGCACTATGGGGGCCCTGGAAATTGGACTTGCAAGCTCCCCAGGCTGTTGCTTCGGCTGCCTCATAACAACAGGCTGAAGCCAGATTCTCCCAAATATTGCTACTGCTTCATAGAAAAGCATTAAAAAGAAAACCAAGGAGAAGTATTAATGATGACAAGCTGCTAAATGGACCTCCTGCCATTTCCCTCTGTCTCTCCAAGAACACGCACATGCTTCCATATGATTTTTCTCCTGCACAGAAACCAGTATAGATAGAAACACTAAGAAATAAATGTAGAGGGAAAACCTTATTCTATAAACAAAGCAGCAAGATTAACAGCTGGAAGCATAAGTTCACAACAACAGGTCAAAGACATAAGCCTTGACCTAAGAAGGCCCTCCATTTCCCTTCAGAAAGCTGTGCTGAGCCTGTGCACACTTCCAACAGTTTCAGTTGGACACATCGTCCCCAGAAATGGGTGTAAAAGTACTATTTTAAATACATGCTCTTAGTCTGAGCTTAATAAAAACCAAAACCAATGAACGCTTTTCACCAGTGTCTTCCATAGGCAGCGGATCATTAGAGAATAAAACGACTGAACCATCAGCCTCCAAAATTAACATATTTTCCTTTAACAGAAGTTAAGCAGTGATCAAGCCAGAACCATAAGTACTTTGTGTTTAGGCACAGCTGAAGACCTTACAACTTCTGATCAAGAATGCTTAGTAAAGAGAACAATTATCAGTTATTCCAAAAGTACTTCAAAATTTTAATATATTTCCATGCTAGCTTCTTTTCTAACAATTAAAAGTATGCTCTAGCATAGAAATTATATTACTAACCAATATGTTGTTCCCTTTACACCTGTTTAAGCCTGAAAGCCGTACAAAACACAGAACAAATACTTAATTTCTTGAAATAACACATTACTTCCCATTTCATAAAAGCAAGCATTACATGATTGTGAACTATAAATAAACAATACCATCTAATAGATTATATCTTTTTATGCACAATAGAGGGTTAGTAGAGTTGCTTTGGTTTTTAAACAGTCACAATTATTTTAATTGCTCTTGAAACAGAAAAATTACATTTTTTGATGTATAAAACTACGAGTTGTACATCCGCCTCAAACTTGTCCAGAAAAACATTTTTAGAGAAAGACAGACCCAGATTCACTGCATTAATAACACAGTGTTCGAAGGAAAGTGATGATTAACACTGACCAAGGTTTGCTGTTGCAACCTTCTGCCACTGATCACAATATTCTGAGACTTCCATCTCTAAGGCTGAGATTTTCTACACTGGTTCTCACTTATGGCAGGGCTTGCTCTGTTTGTCTAAAAGGAGGACCAGAATGAAATGACCACTTCTGCAAGAAGTGGAGGGACAAGGAAAAAGGAGAAGCTTTTCCTCGTATTTTTTAAAAAGCAACTTTAAGTGAAAGTTTGAAACAATTATATCAAGACAAATGGAAATAAATTTAAAGATCTAGTGGTAAGGTCTGAGTGTGTACCATACGTTCAATGTTAACTGAAGATCTATACACAGCCACCTTCTACCTCAAGAGAAGAAAGTTCATTTACAATTATCTTGGCAACCATATCAGAAAACACCATTTAGTCCCTCCCCAAAAGAGTTACATCTTAAAGGTAAGCTTTGCAACAAGTCATCTTTTGCAAAAGTCATTTTAGCTGATAGCTTTTTGGTAACTAATTCATTACTGTTTGTAGATAACGTTTATTTCCTACTTCAATTCACAATTAATTCAACACAACTACTGAAAGAAGTAAACACAGCTGAAGAAACCAACCACCCATAGCAATACAGGTAAGTATACAACATTGAGGAAATCTTTATATTAATATTCTGTATCATATTCAGCTTCCCTCATGAATCATCCAACACAATTAACTTTGCTTTTTTGAGGTGGGTAAGTTCTTGCTCCTTGGGAAAAGAAAGAGCAGAAATCACTAGAAAACACGTATTACATCACCCTTCCTGTTTGACTGTGACTTGCCAGGAAGCCAAAAAATAATTCATTTCTGAAAGGTGAACAAGAACTGCAATAAAACACTGATGACTCTGCTTAATCCCTAGTCGTCTCTGGATTGCTGTGAACCCATGTGCATTTTGCCCTCCCAGCCTCTTACAACACTTCAGCTTCTATCAATTTTCTTATCTATTTTCCTAACTTTTCACCCTCTCAGCAGTGTTTTCTGCTTACCAGCACCCAGTCCTAGGTGACTCATTTGTGTTCACACAAATATTATACACATACATTATACATTGAACCACTTTCCCTCAATTTAGTTTTCTACACATCTGACAACTCATCTCTTCCGCAGGTAACTCTGTCTCAGCACAATCCAAAGTATACTTATATTGTACCTTCAAAGTCTTGTTCTACTTCTACCTACTACTCTTGTCCATTGTTTTTGACTGCTGCGAGTAGGTGCTGACCAGGATTCTTATCACTGAAGCACATCTTACAGTTTTCAGATTACTTTTAGTATAATTTCCCATTCCCCTTAGTAACATAGACAGACACTATCCACCTTCTCCTTACTTATCTGTATTGCAATATTGCCTAGAAACCAAAGTCTAACACACTTAACTCTGACCAGAGTAAAGTAACTGCCCCTAATGACTCCAGGTTGGCAAGGAAATACAAAAATGCTACAGTCAAACCACAAAGATTGCACAGCTGACATATTATGGTCAGCGGTCTTAGAACATCAGCTACACATTGTCAAAATTCTTGCAGAAATCTGCACAAGAAATTCAGGAAGAAGGAAAATGTTCATTTTCCAGTACACATATACAAAATTGTTTCTGAATAGAATGGGCAGCATGGGATGAAAGTCAATGGATCACTAAATGCATGTGCAAGAGCACTGAGCGCCAAACCACCCAGCAGAAAACAGAAGTGTATGATACAAAGATAAGCAATCTATTTTGCATGAACTAGGGAAGAAAAAGAAAGCGAACAGATATATTAAAAATGCAAACTTTACATTTATATCTTCACAGACCATCCTGGAAGCATATAAAAGGCGACAGAGAAAAGGATGCTGCAGTAACTGAAAAATGAGATGAGGTGAACATGGAGAGTTCTAGCTGCAGGGACAAGTACAAAGAACATAAGTTACTTAGACTTGCTATGAAATAAGAATCTGAAAGATTCATCTAAAGATCTCATCATGGATTTTCAATTACACCCATTCAAAAATGGCACCCAGATTATAGGCCCAAGTGATGATCAGAAAGCTGATACTGCCCATAGAACAGAGGTAAAGTGGATGGCTCTAGGCCCAGCTCTGCTTGAGCTAATTGAAGATGCGTTGCAGGGATGGACAGATTTTAGCTGCATCAGGAGACAAGCCTGGAGTTTTCATCCAAACCTGGCAGCAGATAGTTCCGTCTGCGAACAAGGCCATGTTTAGTAAAGTAGTAGCACAGAGAGATGAAGCAGAGACGAGTGCACAAACGTGACAGAGCAAAGTACCAAGGACAGTGTTGTGAAATCTCTACGAGAAAGCTTGGAGTAAGAGAGAGTTAAAGAGTTGTCTAAATAAGATGCAATAAAGACGTGGCAGAAGAAAGCAGAGAAAACAATGTTATACCATCCCTGTAGGACAGACTACCTCAAAGCCATCATCGCCCCAAAGCTATAATTTATTGCCACGCCTGGTCCCAAATCTACAACCAACAATGAGATGTATACATTTCTCTCATTTAGATGTTAGTAACAAGTGTGTTAATTAACGAGTGTTGGACACAGATAGAGGATGCAGTTGAAGATAATATCTCTCTCAAAGATTTATAGGCACTAGAGTAGGCACAGAAGGAAGAACAAGAAGTTTTAAGTCTTCTTTGGTTATTAGGAGAACAAAACCAATTGAAAATGACACCTGATAAAACCAAATTGCAATTCCATCTTCAAGAATGCAAGACAGTACTTTTGTTCACACAGCAGAAGACATTCTGTGAAGTATAAATTAAGATGTTTCAAGGGAGAGATTTAATACGTTCACAGCCTTTCAGGGTTTTTAAAAAGCCAAGGATTAAAAAAAAGATAAATAAATCAAAGAGGTTCCAGAAGTAACTACATATGGAATGCAACATAAAAAGGCAGCATCCCTGTCAAGGTGGGTTTCCAGAAATGAAATATGGCAAACCATCTGGATACAAGAGGGAGGTCTTCCAGATTCAATCTTACTGTAAATCAATTAACTATAAACTCTCCTTCATTTCCATATTTGTGTTCTTTGTATCACTTGTGCCTTCTACTTTAAATATTATAAATAGAGCCTGGTTTTGAATTTTACCTTAACTTAGATTTAATTAAAAATTATTTTAAAGTAATTTATCAAGAACAATCAGTCATTCAAACTAAGGATTTTGCCTATTTATCAAGCATTTTTACTTTCCAGCATACTCTGCTGGCTATGCAATAAAGATAAAATTTACCCTCACAGAAGTTGCACAGTGTGGCCTGGTTTACCACAGATCAGGAAGAGAACGAAGCTCTTTTACTAAGTGTTACAACCAGAATACTTCTCTAGCAAGCAACAAGCTAGAGGAAAGTAAACCTGAACACTAAAGACATGCAGCAAGTTTATGAATGGGTGAAAAAGTTTCATAAAGATGGTTGCAAAAGCTAAAAACCACAATGCTATCAGTTATTCTTACAGTGTTTTCCCTCCCTTAATTCAAAACTTCTCCTGTTCCCATTTATGACCACAGTCCTTCATTTTCCCACCTTCTTACTTCAGTAAAAAGCCTGGCTACATCTTTTAGATAACCTCCTCTTAAGTCCTAGGAGGTTGGTGTTGAGTGTCCCCAAAACCAGCTCTTCTACAGGCTGAAGTCCTGTTCTCCGAGTCTCTCCTCACAGGAGGAGTGCTCCAGTCCAGCCCATCTCAGTGGGCTCTGCTGAACACGCTGCAGCTAATCAATACATTTCCTCTTCATGTGTGGTACAAGAAAAACTGTCCAAAGGTAGACACTCTGGTCCTGATGCAGTCTACAGAGTGCCAAATAAAGGGCAATAGTCACTCTCTTCATTTCCTGGCTTATGCTCCTCCTGGTGTCACCTGGGACACTGTCAGCCTTCGCTCCCACCGAGGCATGCTGAGGGCTTGTCTTCTTTCCCAGGTCACTGATACTAAATATTAAATGATATGAAATAATCTAAATCCTACAACAGCCCTCTGTGGGACTGCTTGTAACCCACCTGCAGGTAGAAAAATCAACCATTAAGCACTACCTCCTGAGCTTAATGATCCAACCACTAGTTCCCTGTAACCAAGCCACGCTCCTGGCTCTTCTACTCATTTTCCCAATTACTGGGATGGACCATCCTTGTGCTTAGAGGAACTGGAACTTGTCAATAAGCCCTGGAGAACTCAGAAAAGGGAAGCTTCAGCAGTTTGGCAAAGAGCACAGCACAGTTTCCAGCTGGCACTGTAGGCTGTGGTAATCTACAGTATCTCCACCATTATCTAATTAAAAAAAAAAAAAACACAAACAATCAACACAAGAAAAAACAACCAACCAACCCAATTCCCTCCGTTTCTTCTCTTACTATATGGCTGGCTACATAATACCTAAATTAACATAGCATTTCTCACAACTGGACCAGGGATGTTAGGACTCTTAGGTCAGGCAAAAGTCCAGGGAAGAAAGGCATGTCTTTTCAGAATGTTTTCAGTTGCTGGTAAAAAAACCTACTTCAAAATTATCCTCATTTTACTCATAATCCTCTCTTGGCACTGAGAATAAAATGTAAATTTAATGAATAAATCCTTGGATCTGTTTAGAAAGACAAACATATTGCAGGGAATAATATCTGATTGGAAAGTCTTTTGGGATTTGAAGGTATTTTTTGTGCTTTATTATTACTTTTTCCTGTAACTACTAAGATTACTAAAAGGTCATTTTGAAAATTCATTAAAACAGCATGAACTTTTCTCTTCACAACTTATATTTAAAGGAAAAAACCATATTGCTATTTTCATTAAAAGTGAGATCTTCTGAAGCTTCACTTCCCTAGAATATTACCCAAATCCTTTTATTGAGTCTACAAAGCTTTACAGGTGGTTTGGGTGTTTTCTTATGTCATAACTTTATTTCAAGTATTGAAATTCTCTCCTTGAGTGACAAGCATGGGTATTTTTTTCCTGTAAATCTGCAAGGATCAAAATAGTCACCAGGTATAAGCAGTCATTCACATTCCCTTCATATGTAACTATTAAAAAGTGCTTTTCCTCACTGACTGCTTGCATGTATGCACTTGGTACTAAAATGAGAAAGCAAAACGGACACACACAAGCAGTTACAAACTGAAGAACATCACCTAATATACTGTCTAATCATGTAAAATACTACCTGACAATTTCACAACCTGCTGCGAGGATGGCACTGCTTGGTAATATGCAGGTTGGAGGTATTGTATATTTAATGTGACATTATTCACACGGGAGAAGCCCAGGTCCCGATGGCCTTGCAGGATTAAACTAAGAATGTAGGTTGTTTTATCACACTTTAGAAAACTGAAGGAGTTTTAGTAACAAAAAAAGCCAAGGGACCAGATACTCAAATAAAAGAGTCTTTGCTACATATAAATAGCAAGGTATAGCGATAGCATGGACATTCAAGTGAAGCGTCCACAGTGAAGCACACATCAACCATTTGCTCAGCCAAAACCAAGATCACTGACTGATGCCCCTTTCCTCTGCCATAACAAAAGCAAAGATCAAAATTCCTCCTTTCCAGCAATTAGTACCAAACGCCACCAGGATACTTATTGCAGAGATGAGAACCTCTCTTGCAGTATTTGTTTTCAAAAATTTATGGAACACACTCAATGTAGCATTTTAGAGAGCTATTTAAACAGAAATTGCACTTTTTTTGCACCTCTTCTAGTACCATGGACACCAATTAGATCAAATAAGACATTTTGATGGTGTCTATTTCCCCATTTCTGTTTGTTTCTTTCATTAGCCTGAATGCTTAAAGAAAAAACCAGCCAACCAACCAACCCCAACACATTAGACAGAGTATACGAGTTCACAAAACAGGTTACTATACATGCAAGGAACAAAAAGTTAACTTCTTACCCAAAAAGATGATAGCAAGAACATAAAATTGTCCATATATTTTTAAAATTATTTTTTCTGTTATGAACAACAACAAAAAATAGAATAAACTTTTCCTTCTTTGTTAGTCTTATCTTAAACTCTTATCAACCGCTCCTCTCCAAAGTTCCACACATACAAGAGCCTGTTTGCATTTGGGGAGAATTATTTTCTTTAGTACTGTTTAGCTACCTATTTTTAATTGAAGTGTCTCGTTATTTTTAAGTCCCTCTTAACCCCCCAAAAATAAATTTACTTTCTCCTTCCTACTCTCACCCAAGCCTATTTTTCAATAAAAATCTATACAACGGTAACTACTCCATCTATGGATACAACCCTGGAGAGAGTAAATAGTCTAATTCCTAGATCAGGAAAGCAGAATGATAAGGTTATTTTGAAAACAAACTCACAGGTACCTCTTCATACTACATGATGCTCCCCATCTACTACACATTTCAAATCAACCACTTACAGACTTTAAAATAGAAGGAATCCTGATGCAGTCTGACTGCAAGTTCTTACTCAAAGAGCTGAAGTACCCAGCAGCATTTTGCACAATCCTGATGGTCACAAGTTGCAGGAAGTGAAATTTTGCCTGCACTAAGACAAACCTCTCCCAGTGAAGGTCATTGAAGCTCTGGCACAGGTCACCCGGAATGGCGGGGGAATTGGCATCCTCACAGAGTCAGAACTCAAGTGGACAAGGCTTGAACAACATAATCTAAGTTTGAGGTTAGGCCTGCTCTGAGCCACCATCACAGCTAGCTCTGCTCTGGACTCAACAACCTCTGGGGGTTACTTCTAACCTTAAGACTCCATGATGTATAAATATGGACTTTTTCACTTTTGAATATCATTTGTATTAAACCCATTCCATATATCAAGACACTGCTAAACTGAGTAAGGCTTCAAAGATCAACTCACCAACAGGTTTAAGCCCACCTAATAGGTTTTGGAAAAATAACTTATTGTAGGTATGGAACTACATCTATGTCTAACAACCTCTGACTCATAGGTTTTCTATGAGACTCCAAGAGCTGAAAAGGAAAACGTCTTTTATTCTACCATAACAATTTATACCATTATCTCATTACTGCAATTGGTAAGCTGAGGAGCTACACAAAACCAAAACAACATTTCATAGGAACAGATTAATACCTCCAATGCCTCCCACACACACGTACTTCATATTTTTATTAAAATTTATGTCCTTTGTTGGGCCAAAGGATTTTTATTGCTACAGATTTCTCACTGTTCCTCTGGTGTATTTACACACACACACAAAGCAGCACCAGTAGGGAGATTAATGTCTTGATAAATATGGCACCAGGAAAGTGAAAAAGGAGCGAGTATCGCATCAAAAAGGTATTAAAAGAAAATGAATTTATTTCCTTATTTATCTTATTAGTTATTCAATTCCATGTGAAGTTTACAACAGCAGCAATAACTATTCAAAAAGAACACTATTTAGGTATTTATGTGCCTTTTACTATTAATACTCAATTTACAAAATAAAAACAATGAAAAGAGTGCTGCCGTTTTGCCTGACAAGCAGCTAATCCTTTAAGCTATGTTCATTGTTATGATCCTGCTTGGTACTGTCTCAGTACATTGGTGATTACATAAATGTAAGCACGCAGTAGTCTCTAACATTTGGCTAACTCGTCTTTTTATAAAGAGAGTGTGTTTTCCGCTACATCTGAACTTGCATGAACATAGGCTATCGATAAAAGGGATGATCTCATCTTCTCCCCTTTACTGGGGTCACATCTAGTGAACCTAACATCATCAGAGGAGTGGTTTTAAGGTGGACATATGGAAGAGCTTTGGGGAAATTTCTGGCAGATTATTTCTCCATCGAATCACTCAGTGGCCAGTTCCTCTTTCGACTCTGCGTGACCACTAACTAAATCCTACTATAAGGATATGGTGGAAACATGGCCACAGAAGGGCAAGTGTTATATAGCCTGTCATGTATAGACATAATGACCAGATGGGAAAGCAGAAGGAGAAACCAAATTGCCAAAACACAGCTTATAGCACAATTTTGTCCACTGGTTCATCAAAACATTTGAATGAGGCATTAAGTGCTTGGTTAGGCTGTCCACTTGCCAGGAACACAGATAAATGGGCTGTCTTGCAATCACCTTATATACCCTGGTTTTAGCTACAAAGCTTCCAGTGAGACTTTGAAGACAAGGGCTGGGGCAAAGGAGATTTTAAAAGCATAGATTTGAGGTCCTTGATCTTCCTTGAATAAGCCTCTGATGAACTGGGCCAATAAAGTTAAGCCAAAGCAAACCATGTACAAACAGCAGGGGCTGGATGCAATTAATTCTCAAGTTCAGTTTATCCAACTGACACATGCAGAGAAGAAAAGCAAGCATTTCAAGTATTTCGATTCCATAGCTTGATTAGCAGCACAGATGTCCTCCATACAATAGCGACAAATTCTTGTTCTCATTTCATATGCTCATCTACACTCCAGAGACATAGCAAAATGCTACTCCATCAAGCTGCACTGAAACAGAGTGCTGCTGTTCTCAGAAGATCAGAAAAACGAAGCTGGACAGGATGAGAATATACTGGCGCATTCATTCAAGACTCTGAATTCAGAGGTTTCATGCTTTTAAGTGGTGCAGACACCTCCAGCTAACTCTGTGATGAAGAATAAACAAACAAGGATTTCCACATGAACTGAAGCCAAATCCTTTCCCAACCCAACAGTCTTAACCTTACAGACCAGAGTGAGCCAGCAAAAAGAGCTTTGCCATTCTAAGTGTGAACGAGCAGATGCAGCACACAGTATATTCAATGGAAACCCAAACCAGAAGATACAGTGCACTGCTTCAGGTAGCTGCTTCAACTGACTGCTGCAAGATTCTACTTGGACATTATTTTACAATTTTAAAAAAGCAAAACTCCTGTGGAAGTCAGAAAATGAACTTCTAAAACTACATTTTAAAGTTACAGTCAGCTCTAAATTGCAGTCAGTGAAGAGCTGGTTTCTAATTCTAAACCATTTTCTGCATTTTTTTTTTCTGAATACAGGTTGTTTTGCTGCAAATTGAGCAGCAGAACAGAATGACTAACTGACCTGCAACAGTCTTCTTTCCAGACTTTTGTAAATACCATTTTTTCCCTTGTCTCATCAGCCCTTATATAAATTATAATTATGCATAATAATAACATAACACAAAAATTTACCTGGTCACCCTGACACCATTATTGAATACGTCTTATTTATCATTAAGATGAAATTTTAAAAGAGAAAATAATGTCAATAAACTGCATTATCATCCTGAAACATTCATCTAAAAGAAAATAAAGTTACAAAAGGCTGTATCATCTCCCAGGGATAGATAAAGAAAAGAGAATGCCAGACAGATTAACTAAATGCCACCTGGGTTAGATGTCAATAGGATTAGAATGGACTTTGGGTTGCAGATAGCAAATATGTCCACGTGCCTCATGGAGGGTTCAGTGAGAAGGCACATGTCCTGTCCTGTGGAGCAGCTGCAGACCTAAGTAGGAGAAGCTCAGCATGAGCCAGCAATGTCCACTTGCAGCCCAGGAAGCCAACCATATCCTGGGCTGCATCAAAAGAAGCATGGTCAGCAGATCAAGGGAGGTGATTCTGCCCCTCTACTCTCGTGAGACCTCACCTGGAGCACTGCGTGCAGTTCTGGGGCCCCCAACATAAGGACATCAAGCTGCTGGAGCAAGTCCACAGGAGGGCCACGAAGATGATCAGAGAGCTGGAGCACTTGTCCTATGAAGACAGACTGAGAGAGTTGGGGCTGTTCAGGCTGGAGAAGAAAAGTCTCTGGGAAGACCTTGTAGCAGCCCTCCAGTACCTGAAGGGGTCCTACAGGAAAGCTGGGAAGGGGACTCTATCAGGGAGTGTAGTGAGAGGATGAGGGGTAATGCCTTTAAACTGGAAGAGAGTAGATTTAGACTAGATAATAGGAAGAAATTATTTGCTGTGAGGGTGCTGAGACACTGGCACAGGTTGCCCAGGGAAGTTGTGGATGACCTCTCCCTGGAAGTGTTCAAGGCCAGGTTGGACAGGGCTTTGGGCAGCCTGGTCTGGTGGGAGGTGTCCCTGCTCATGGCAGGGGGTTGGACTGGATGAGCTTTAAGGTCCCTTCCAACCCAAACCATTCTGTACGACTGAGGAGAGCAACAGGGGAAATGTTTCAAATACATTCCTCAGCCAGAGACTAAATTTAAGGAAGTGTCAGACAAGCTAAAGAAGTCTCAGATCAAAATTAAAAAAACCTCACAGAAAGCCTACTGTGTTATTCTTAAACGCACGCCTCCACCCAGGCAACAGTGCAAAATGGACAGCTGGCTAAACCCACCTAGGAAAAAAAAGCCAAGCTTCTGGTGTATTTAACAGATGGTGGCACAGGTTACGAAATTGGTCTTTGCTTCAGACTCCAAATATAATTTTTAACATAACTGAGATACAATATTTAAATAGCCCTAGAATATTTCTCAAATAAAATAAAACTAAGCATTTACTGCAGTACATGCACATGTTTCTCTAGGTTATATCCTATTCCACATTTCTACTGACTGAGAAAAAAAAAAATCCACGCTCAGAAAAATTAGGAGCTTTAGAGTTACTTTCTTGTACTTCAAGTAAAAAAGATAAAGGCACGTCAAAAAATAGGCTAGGGGTATGCCTGAACATTACATTGCTTGTTAGGAAAAAAATCCAAAAGAAAACAAAATTTAAAAAACCCCTTCCCGTCATTCATATATCCACCAAGCTGCCTTGGCATGTAATGCCATGCCACTGCATCCAGTTTTCACAGAGAAAAGAGCAATTTCATCATCTCTGTTGCACACCTGTGGTTTGGGAGGAAAGAAGACTTGTTTGTTTTAAATAAAAAAATATAATTCCCTTTTATTAATTCTTAACCTTTTCGCATGGCATAGAGAAAATGAAGGCATCTTCTCAGAAAACACTGTTGCATTACAGATTTTTCTTAAACTTGCAAATAAACTTCTGTCAGTCCTGTGAACTCTTCACCAGCAGGTCCAATGGCACAAAAGTCAAGCTCAGCATGGGGTCAAGTTACTGTTAAACGTAGAACAGCCCCATGTTTCACCAATTTAAAAGCAAAGCAAAACACTGAAAATAACTGCATAAATGCAACTCTTCAGTCTAATTTAAAAAATCTAATATTTCTACATGTTTTAGTATCGAATTTGCTTGCATAAAGAGACTTGACTATTTCTGGAAAAGTAATGTGAACATTATTAAACTTACAAAATCCAAATACCTATCATTACAGATTAGGCAGGCAATTCTGCCAGCATAGATAGCATGTTGACACTACAAACATGCGTGAGCCTTAGTTTAAAGCCAGCATGATAGGTAGGCTGACCTTCTCTTTAATACATTACACCAGGTGAAAAATTCTCTTCCCAAAAAAATTAAACCTTAAATTTTAACACTAAACATAATAATTTGGACATTCTATCCATAGACAGATCACTATTAGCCTAAAAATAATTGATTAATCATCAGTCTTCAAAGAGAAGGAAAAATAATTAGACAGGGACATACATGTGCACAGATTTGGCAACAGAATGCTTTCCAAAGCATGGAAATCCAGAACTAGGTCACAGCTTTATCCAACAGATCATTTTCAGCTTAGTTTGAATAATAAAAGTCTTTTGAATAAACTGCCTGCATTCAACAATCATTATATGCTCATCCACAAATAGAAGTCTTATTACAAAGCGTACCAGCCCATGTATCCACAGCAGAAAATGGATGGAGTTGAATGAATATACTTGTGGGCTGCTATTTCTTTGCTTCTTTATACTTTTTAAAAATCTGATTCTTCAGGTCAAGCGTTATTTCCAGGGTTCCTGATTTATCAAATCTACTTCATGAATTTTTGATTCAACCCTCAGTAATGAAATCTAGCCACCCAAAATAAGTCTCCTAGAAGCACAAATGCAAAGACTAGTCTTGTTAAAGCACTGAAGGCTATATTTAGATATATATCCATTTACCATATAGAGATTCCTCTACATTAAATACCTCAAAATATGAAGCCTTTAAGCAAAATCAGATGTAGCTTGGATATTGTTTCCTCTTTTACAAATACTACAACATTTTATGCTGGAAAGGTTTCATTTATGATCATTAGATTTCTTCATTAACTTAAAAAACAAACAAAAAAACCCCTCTATAAAACCCCCATATCAACAAAACCACAAAACCAGAAAATAAACCACTACACACAAAACTAACATTTCAAAACTTAAATTGAGCCAAAGCAAAAGTGCTAACATGAAACATAGCATAAAGACTTCATTCGATCCATAACTCAACCTTTGGCAATACATAAGTATCAAAAGCTACTCTCCAAAATATAAACCTAACATGTCTTTTTCAAATTACAGGTATGAAATTTACTCCAGTATACAACAGAAACCTTGCTAGGGCAATGATAAGAAGCTTCCCTGGATTTGTATCTTATATAATGCCACAGAATCTTCATTATTTAATTATGTAAGCATAATTTTTCAACCCACTTATATTCATTTCTGCTCTGAGGATATGAAACGTCTTGCAAACATTTCAGGCCAAATGTCAAGAGAGACCTGTCAAGCTTCAAGTAGTAAGCCTCTTCCTTTTAATCTAATATAAAAAAACCATATCTGACTTTCTTTGCAAGACTCCATTATAAAAAATTTAGTATCATTAAAACAACATAGCATTTGTATAGACAGTATTCTTTCTTTCCCACTACACAAGTGTGATTACACACTTAGGCACCAAAAACACTGCATTTCTGCTGTGATGTTTAGAATAGACCATTCAAGTCCAATTTTATACCATGAATTACAAAGTCGATGGATAAAGCACTTTCAAGGACTTTATAGACAATATTCAAAGTTAACCCAGTTGTGCAGAAATATTCATGGTTTTGGTAACTTAAATTACTTCTAAATTCACTGTGATAAAAAAATGGAAGTTGAGACACATTAACAGGCTGTGTTGAACAGCTTAGACTGGATCGCACTTGGCAATGTTATCTGCGATCACACAGTACCTACTCCCCACAACAGGCAGGAGTACTACAACTATGCACATTTCCATGCAGTTGTAATTAGGGGAAGATCTACTAGTCTAAAAGGAAAGACATGTATTTTGAACGCCAGGAAATTTTCCTTCTACTGCACTGCCCACAATCATAGATGTGAAGGTTTTCTGTAGGACATAAAGCCAGTAGAACTGTGAATTACTGTAAATTAAAACATTTCACGATTTTGAAGCACTACTTAATTTAAGCTGGGAAAAGGCAACCTACCAAAAACCAATAGGATAATGTTGCAAGTGAGGCTCTACAAAGCTCCAGCAGCTCAAAAGAACTACCTAAGAATTACCTAAACGTATACATTTAGTGCTATTTTTAGGCACTGTGAAGTACTCCTCCATACTGCTCCTCTCAAAGGGTATGGGTCTCCCCTAACTCCTGTGTCATTGCTGTCTGCTCGCTCTGGCCATCCCGGACACGCTGGCATGTGCAAACCAGCGCCAAATGCCACATTCAGGCAACTGAATCAAATCTTCAACGCCCGACTGCTTTAGAGCTTAAAAACTACTTTGAAACAATTCAAAAGATTTCTCTTCCCTATCCCAACAGCTCCACAGACACTCCAGAGTTAGCCAATACAGCTTTCAATAGAGCACCACAAAACAACCATTGGCTTTACCCCAAAGTTAAAGACAGAACAAAAAGACAAGACTACTATATTTTAAGATTCTGAATGAGTGATTTTTGTATAGGAAATTTCAAACTCCCATAGCAAAAAGCTATAGTTCTTCCTTAAGAAAAATGTATTCCATTTTTTGGAACATGTTGCAATCTGGTTTTATTAGAAAATCTATTATGTGATACAAAAGACTGCAGAAAATGCTGTGGTTATTCAAGTATAATTCTCTGTCTTCCATATCTCCTGCAAAACAATGTCTAGTAAAAGGAAAAAAAATATTTTTGAATCTGCGTTATTAGAGGCACTAACTACACCAATCTTCTTTCCCTCTGGTCTTCATATCTATGTACTAAGAACTAAAAGATAAAACAAAGAGGTTTGTATTTTCTTCAGAAGAGAACAACAAAGGAGAACAAAATCACCTCCTAACCACATGTTCATTATAAATAAAATTCATAACCTGGGACACTCACTTCAGCATCAAGTCAGGACTGGGATGCAGCAGTCAAATCAACTATAAAAGGCAGGAAACTACTTACCTTCACTCCACCTTATCTGGCACTAATCAGCATTCTGAATTATTCACTTTGGTACTTGCCTTGTTGTGTTTTTTTTTAAGCTGAGTTTGAAATTTACCAAGCAGCACATTTGTAGATAAAGGCACTGACTGATAATCATTCTGTGCTCTATGGCTAGGAAAAGCTGTCCTTCCTACATTTTATTTCATAAAAAAATAAATACAGAATTGGAGGGAGATAATTTAAGAATAAAACTAAATCCCCACATCCTTGAACGTCGGAAACTGCTGTGGATTTGTCTTCTTCACCTGAAATTGCTTCAGATTCAAACTGATAGCATGCTATTTGAAAAGCAGGAACATGAAAACTGACAGCTACATAAAGTCAACATTTGATAATAAAGTGCTCAGAATTTTAGTTTCTTTGAAAGATCAACAGAAATATTCAGCAAAATCGTGTAATTCTCAATCAGTAAGAAGAGTAGAAAAAAACTACTAACATAGTCCCACAACAAAGCTGGTACGAAAACCAGCTTCCCCTAAAACATTAGCCTCAAAACTGGCTTCTTCCAACTCATTAATGAATATAGGTACAACCTTTCTCCAAATGTTCTTGAGAGAATCTATCAAGATATAAATATTTGACTTACTTTTGCATCATTTTAATAAACTCACTGTCCACAACAAGACTTCTGGAATAACACCTTCACGTCAGCAAAGAGCATATTAGCTTAACTGAAATGTTGGTACAGTCGTGCACTATGACTACTCTGAGCATCCAAAGCTGACAAGCACTGAAGATGCACCAGAGCAGAGCTGGCCAGACAAACTGCAACAAAATTTGACTAAAACATACAACGTCATTAATAAAAAAATATCTTGATCTGGTTTGAGTTTCATTTCTGACTGCAGTTCAAACGGTAGGACTTCATTCTCTCATTCTCTGCCACTCTGCTGCAGAGCTATCCAGTATGAGCTTCTTTAAGTGAAATTACATTCCACAATATCCAGTTTTTGATAACCTCTCCTCTCACAGATCTTCCAAAAATAAAGGGATTTTTATTAAGTTATTAAGTTTATTTTTGCTACTTGTTAAGGAGACTAGTATCACAGGAAGGCTCAAGATTTCATTAAGACGGTAAGGAAGGTAAAGCACTGATCCTGTCTCTGAACAATGAGGAGATGCTGAATAACAAGAGGGGGGAAAGGGGAGAAAGCATGCGGTTCCGGCAGAAGAGAAAATTATGCATTTATAGCACAGGATGGATAAATATTGTCAAACAGTCCTAATTCAGGTATTTATGACTGGCTTTGTATTTCATTTTACAAGTGAAAAAGTTCCCTCTTCATGTGAGTTTTCTAAGTATTACATAAATAGTGCTATGGTACATATACCAATGCTCACAGTGCCAAAAAATACAAGATAAACTGTATTCGCTTAAAAGCCACAAATCTCTATTGAAAAAGACCACCTCAGCTTAGAGGTGCCGGCCTCTTTATAGAGACATTTTACACTCTTCATAGTCAATTCAGGGAAAGATACAACTGCAGCCCTGGAGTCCATCCCCACCAAAACTTCATCGATTCCCCACTAAAATCTTTCCAAGTCCTTAGTCAGAAGAAACACAATTCAAAGGCCACCATCTCCAAGCTAAAACAGCTCTGCAAATACCCACTGCCACCTTCACTGGAGCCCTCATCACAACCCCTCTTACAGCTTATCTAGCATTGCACCCACTGCCGTGGATATTTCAAACCTCCAAATAATTTTAAATATATGCAATTTAGGAAAAAAGTATTACTCATTTCCAGATTTACATGAAATCCTGATTCATATGAAACTATACTGGCCAGAGGCGATAAGTAGACAGAAATCAAACACAGTTGGAGTTTCTCTTTAATAACAGACTGTAGTAGTCTTGCTATTAGTTAGGAAAATGAGATCCTCAAGACAAACTCAAATTTCTCAGTAACAAGCTGTTCTCTTGGTGCCAGATCTGACATATTGTACCTTAAAACCCTGGTCTTGTGTCTAGACAACTAGAAATACTCACTAGCGTCTTTTTAAGGTTGTTTTTTGTTTGTTTGTTTGTTTGTTTTGAGATAAGAGCTTCCCTTCCTTTGTACTTGAGCTTGAAGTGAACTAGCAGAGCTGACACTCACATAAAATACTTATCACATCTTTAAATTTTAAAGGTGGTTTTTAAAACAGATTTTCTTCTTGCATGAAGAAAACACATTACAACACATTTTGGTACAAAGCTTTGAATATTCAAGTCAAACAATCCCTATATATTTTTACAGCCAAAGGCAACATGTGGGACAAACTCCACCTCACAGAGTTCCTGACCAGAGATACAGTCAAACTAGAATGACTCCAAGAAATATTATCATGACCTTTGTGTAACAGGGAAAGCAATGCATGTCCTTAGATGTTCACAGGAACAGCTAAACCACAGATTCCAGTGACCCAACCACACTGACCAATGCACGGCTGACCTCCGGCAGGGATTTACCTGCAGCAACTACCAGGGGGCAGCTACAGCACACACATGATGCTGCACCACAATTAGTTCTGCTTAATATAGGACATTGCAGTCCAACAGTTAAAATCCACAAAATTAACACAAGTGAAAACTCAGGAAGTCCTCGTAAGAGAGAGCATACAAATCTATTGAGAGAAGAGCTTTTTAATTATTCTTATAAACATACAGAAATACATCCTCATCACCACTTAAGTGCTTTAATATGGGTATTGGAAGTTATTAATTTCCTGTGCAATTTCATTTTAATTTCATTATTACTGAATGATATGCAGTTATGGAATGGAGATTTAGTCCCCTCACTTAAAATCTTTTAATAAAGCTTTCTGAAAGTTCGGGGTTTATTTTTAAAAATAGCCATACAAGTACACAAAGAATAAATTGCTAAAACATGCGAGTCCAATGAAGTTTGTTTCCATCACAAATCAATAACTTGGATTCAGAAGCAAGAACTAAGCTTTCACTATCAGCTGCTATGATGTGTAACTCCTTTACACAGATTAAAAGTACATTCATTCACAGGCAAAATGTCATAAATATTCAGATTGAATACGCCCCAAGTAACATGGTGTGCATCAAATACAACCACAGAATACTATTCCAAGAATTAAGTTCATTTTGATGTTCATGCCACTGCCCATACTAACATGAATTCTATAATTAAAAAAACATATATAAAATGCTGCAACTAGGCATTTCAGGCTTTAAAAGCATACAAAGTCAGTCCCTTATAGTATATAAAAGATAACCATGTCTTAAAAGTGTCAGACAGTATTTAATATTAAAAGAAATACTGAAAAGGCTACTATCTTAGATGAAAGATTTTATATTAATATAATTTATAATAACTTTCCTGAGGCTTACTAGCATATGCCACATATACTCACATGTAGATTGCCACTAATCTACCTTTAAGAAGAGTATCTTAAATTTACACCCCAGCTATGAAAGACTTTTGACTAACGCTACACTTCACTATTTTATCACTATTCCATTACTTCTCTATATTAAAAACATATGTCAGATTCTGGAGACAGATGAAGCAGTACCATCCAGAATATAGGTTAAGTATCAGAAACAGATTACAGTAATGTGGATCTCTGCCAGACCACAAAGCACCACCATATAACTCAACTGAGGAGATACCAACCAATGCTACAGTATATGACTTTGAAGTACTCTTCTTTTTGAGATTAAACACATTGTTCTTTTTAATCTCTGAAAGAAAAACACATTTCGTTTCCCTGTGTTTATTTTGAAATTTGTAAAACACTTTCATCAAGTGCTTGAGAGAATTTCTTACACAACATGAAACACTGAATATTCCATAATGAAGACCACAGAAAAGCTTCCAGAAGAGCTCAGGACTACACTTAAAAAAAACACAAAAAAAACCCCACCAAAAACACAATCTCACGTAAAAAAGGAGCTAAACTTTCATTCCCATCCAAAATGCCAATAGATTCACAGATTAAAATCCAGTTCCCCAGTTGCAGCTAAAGAGCACTCCGGGATAAATCCACCTTTGTTCCTAGCAGTGGTCCAAGCCATTGCCATAAATCAGATTAGCCTGAACCCCAGTCTGCGCCAGCTCTCAAGAGAGCCTGAAACTGTCACAGTAGGTAGACACCAAAACAAACATTTCCAGATTGCATCCCTACTATGAGCATCAAGCACCATTCTGGTAAACTACATTCCACTACGGCACCGATTCATTTTTTAGTAGCAGGAAAAAACCTACCAAACTCCTAGGCAGGACCTCTGTTTTTCCTTGGTTAATTTATATGGGATACATAAAACTCAAGAAGTTTCTTGCTTGTTTCTGTCTCCATAACAACAGTATCATGGAACAAAGTCTCAGCTAAACTCTACCACAAACTTTCCATTTAACTCTAAACTGAATCTCCCAAATAATTTTAAGTAAAAAAACAAAACAAACCCACAAATGTCATCCTGCCCTGGCAAGCTACTTTCAAATTTCTTTACAGAAAGTGGTAAAAACTACAAGATGTTGATGGCGGTGTCACAGCTGTGTAATCTGCCAAATCTTCATTTTACACAAAGTTTCTATCTGTCGAAAGTACATACAACAATTTTTTTGATCAGATTTCAACATACTCCCAGAGTCTTACTAGAAACTGAGACAGGGCCTTCACTGTGGATGGTATACAAGCAGCAACAAATGTATCCTCTGTTAAGGAGCTAAACACAATCCCAGGCAATGACTCCAAAATACACCAAATTTCCACAAATACATAAAAGTAGTCAGCTGCAACAACATTTAAGTATTTCTGCAGAACTATACTTTCGAGACCTAGCAGACTACAAGTGAGAAGGTCTTAACCTTTTCTATAAGTGTTGCTCTCAAAAATAAACAGAACTCCCAAATAATTTTCTCTGCATTCTTAGAAAGCCTGTTTAGCAACTTCTCTCCCCCTTCAAATTTCTTTTCAGATTAAAAAAACCATAGTATTGAAGTGCATAATGCTATCTGCAGAACCTCAGCTGATGTCTCTGCAACGTTTTTTGTTGTTCTTTTTTTTTTAACAATTCTTGCAGGGTGTTGAGTCTTCATTCTTGCACCAGTATTTCCTCACTATCATTGCTTGTAACACTTGGTGGTACATCTGTGAATTTAAATTTGTCTGGAGGTATACCAAGTGAAAAAATGTTGCAGTCATACATATGTTGCAGAACATCTTAAAGCAGTAGCAGAAGCTGCCAAAAATTGAAGGCAGTCCTAGCAGAATTTACAGGGTAATTTTTAGCAATAACTGAAATTCAAAAGATAGACCTCTAAATTACATTAAAACTGATGAAGGTTTTGGAGTTCAGATTTGACATGAGAACAATGACATTAAAATTTCTTATTGAAATATTTCTTATTGACACTGCTCATTTTCCTTCTAAAATGAAAGCACTGTACTCAATCATATCCCTTTAATAATTATGGTAAGCTAAAGTTTACACATACAAAACTGTGGCAGGGAAGGCTTGCTACTTCAGTAGGCTCAATTAATTGCTGTAAAACTAGACAATGTGGAAAAGAGTATTGATCAGCAGCTCTGCCTTTCACCATAGCTAGAATGAGGAAAAATGTAGTTAGTGGATCCAATACTGTACAAAGAAAAGACTGAAAATAAACTGTACTATCTCTTTTACATAAAGCCACAAGAATGATTAGTCACATTCCAGATATTTCTGGATTCCTGCAAGCTAGAGTAGCACTCACAGGCTGAGTCAGAACAGAGCTCTCCATTCTGCTCAGTATTGCATAAGCACATATAGAGCCATCACCAAAAGTTTACATTCTGACTTTTACTGAGAAACAAACCTGACTGACCAGAAAAACAAAACAAGTAAATCCCACATACTGCATATACCATGACCATGGCTTTCAGCATTCACAGAAGTTGTACTTGAGAAGAACTCTCAGTCAAGAAACAGAAAAGCATGCCCTTAGTAATTCTGTTTACAGTATCATAAAAATATTGCTTACCACATCTGCTGCAAGGACTATATTCAGACAGGCTAATTTCCTGCTACAGCCCTAAGCCAAGCCAAGGAAGAGAGTTATGGGCTTTGAACGAGCTAAAATTTAAGTTTAGATACACACAAACAGCCATCACAAGCTCCAAGGTGAAATACAGATTACCAGTACCTGAAGCTGTCCCTAATTCCATATCTGAGAGGTGCAATTTGTCCCCATTCAGGTCCTGACTGAGCTGTCCAGTTCCCACAGATGGTGTCTGGCAATTTTTTAACATGCAGAATTTAACGTCCCTGCTGTAGAGGTGATCACATGCAGACACTCAGCATTTGTTTTTTTGTCTCTCAGCCCTGCTGAAACCTGCCAGCAGCTACTGCTGGCTTCCCAGCATTCCTGACAAGGGAGGAGTTAAATGTCCTTCGCTACACATCCCCTCCAGTATTTCATGGAATTGGACAACAAAAGTAGAGACACCCCAATTCAGGTAACAACAACAAGGCTAGGTGGCAGGAAGGAAGAAACAATTTACACTGTCAGCCTACACTTCCATCTTAAGTACAGTGCTGCACCAAGGCCCAGCATAAATATCAATCATTATCTCATCCACAGCTCACAACTGGTCATCCCCAAAGAAAATGAGATGAAGGACATGCTAGCATTGTTTCAAAATATGTTTACTGTGTTAGGATGCTGAGGAATTTCCATTACAGTGTCATATATAAAAATGCCAGCCATAACTTAAGATATTTCTTTTTGGTTTTCAGGCAAATAAGTGAGACATGTTTTAATCTGTGGAAGAATAAAAAAAATGTGGAGAGGTGAGGGAAGTGGTAAATAAAAAACATTTTGAAGTATACCCACATATATATATTTAACATCAGCTTTGACAAGTTTATCCCTGGCCACTGCTGCAGATAGCAGAGGAGGTTCTTCATCTTATTACAAGACACACACTGCAATATGCTACAGAGGCTGGTTCAATATATAGGGAGTCAGGAAGGAGCTTCTTCAAGCTTCTCTAACACAGATCCCACCAAGTCCTTCTCCAAAAAGAAGCAAAAAAAAAAAAATAAAAAACTAATCACTGAAGTTGATAAAAGTTAGGATACACCTGTTACTATCAGTGAATAATAACAGCGAAAATAAAAAAAAAGGAAGCAAAAAATATCCATACAGGAAAAACTGATAAGCTATTTTTATCTCTGAATGTAATACATTAGAACTTTCCACATGTGGGTGTAAAAATGCAGAGAAATAATCAGACCTTTCTTATTAAAAAAACCTTAAGGGACTAACTTATGACTATATGCACAAAGGCTGCAATAATTTTCAAAACCACGAGAAAGGATCTACTGAAGGCAAAAGGAAAAGCAGTTAAGATAGAAGAACAGAAATGCATGAATTCTTATATTTTGTTCCAATACATTAAAATGCTACGAGAGAATAAAGCATTACTGCACTTATTATTCTTAAATGTTTAAACTGAATGATGGACAACAAAACTCAGCTGCCATACAACCAGCTACACCTTTGAGTCCCTCCTGTCAGAATCATATTGTTGGATGCCAGCATTCTCCTACTGATGCAGCATGGGTTACAGTCCATCCTTTTCCCCTGGCAGTCTCTATTAATATGTATTAAAAAGAAAGTCCTTATATATGTTAAGCTATTCATCACCATTCTATACTAAATTTCCCAAAAAAACCATGTGCACACAAATTTCCACTAATAAGACATGAACTGAGCAGGGTTTCTATTTGTTACTCTTCTTCCACCCATTGCCCCCTTTCTAACCTTGTCCATCTATATCAGTGCTGTAGACCACAGACCCCAATCTCCTGCATACCTGCAAATCTCTCACACCAAACATTCAGTTTTATTTAAAATAATCTTTCCCATACCATCTCTTAAGTATAGCATTTGGATTCAATAGCTGTACTAAATAACAGCTAAAATAGAAAGCCTTTAACTGATAGATTTCAGTGTTCTGCTGTTTATCAAATGCAAAAAAAACCCCAAATCCTAAACAAACAAACAAAAACCCCCACTATGGGCCAAAAGTACAACTCTCCATTACTACTCAGACAGAAACAGAACTTGATATCCTAGAGGACATGCAAAGAACTGCCCAGGAAGAAAGTGTTGGCAGAGCCTTTTTGTACCTACATAAAAACCACCAATACAGGAAACTGCAGACACCATAATATTTTTCAGTCGTGCAGGCCTGTTACTGTGAATCTGTAAGATCCCTGAAGAAATACAACTGTAAGAAGTACTGTAGGCACACAGAATACAGAGACACAGCTTCTCAGACACTTGTGATAACTCCACTGAAATAAAAGGGATTATTCCATTGAGTAATAACTTCTAGACTAAGCATAGGCTTTTCATAGCTTCTTTTAAGAGAGTCAGCTACAGTGTTTAAACAAATACCAAACCATTTTAATTTGGTCCACTCAAAAAACAAACGACCCCCCTCAAAAAAAAAAAAAGATCCAGTGTGATTAACTTCACAAGTCTATAAAGCAGCTCATGTCTCCTTATTATTGCAAAAGAAATACAATTTGCTAACAGCCCTGCAGTTATTCAGAGTCAAACTCTAGCTGCTACCAAACGGCAAAACTGATAAATTACCTGATGAAATTACTGAACATATTCAGATGCCCCGTTGCCACTACAATTGCCAGCGCTAATGTGAAAAAATAAACAAAATTAGGCCCTAGATATGCAGTATAATGTTCAAGCACTGCCACATACCTATCTAGTCCTAATGAAGTTAATGAAACTAATCAAGCAGAGAGGTGAATATTAACAGGTTTCATTCCAGGAGTGGAGTTTTAACCTGCAAGTAGCACACACATTGCTAAGGAATAATGCACCACAAACTTACAGTAGCCGGAATGTGGTTTGTCACTATCCAATTTATTAGTGGAATGCAAATGATAAAGTACTGTGTTAATTATTTAAGAAGTGATGTTGAAATGGCTAGCTGGTAAAATCTGCTGTAGTTCTGGAAAGAAGTCAACTAAATGTCAGAGAAAAGGAGGCTGGATCAAATTATGCCTACATACAAGTACAAAGCCTACTAAAGATTGGATAATTTACTATGAATTTATGTATAGCAGATTCTTCCCAAAGGTCGGACAGGAAGACAAATTAACACATTTTTAAGAAGCTGAGACTGTAATAGTTTTATTATTGTCATGAGAGGGTTGGTTCATAAAGTTTGAAACATAATTATTACAAGACTTAAGTAATTCACAGCAGCTTTACTGAGTGTGATGGAGTCTTCGTAATATGACACTCCATCACACTGATGCCAACTCCTACAGAAATGGGAAATCATTTTTTTGTAAATGCAAATTACACAGTGGGTGGATAAGAGAAATGCAAACTGCAAAACCCTACACTAAATAAAAACATATATAAACAAGGTGACAGTCTGGTAAGTGCTCCTCTTTAAAGAGCAATCAAATAACAATCCCATTTTCTTTCCTGAACAAGCTCCTTTGAAATAAGAAGGATGGTGACAAAAGGAGACCCAAAATGGGTTTTCAAGTGCTCTTTGTTTTACAGAGCAATATTAGCTGTATTTCTACAACAGACTTCAAACTTTCAAAGAGAAACTGCAGCTAATAATGCAGAAACTCAACAAAATTATCTAACCTAAGACAGACCTGAATATGTCTATTTATTCAGTTAAATTTTACCGACATGGGTAATATCTTCATTCACATGTTTTTGTAATGACTCAGTATTTAAACATCACTATGTATAACAAGCTTCTTCCTGATTTGAAGAAACAGAGCATCGCTAGGCCTAGCTATTCCTGTCAGTGATATTCTCATTATGTCATAACAACAGAAGGAAATAGTTTTCACAGAAACAAAATAGTATTTTACCCATCTTAAAATTCGTATATTTTGCAAAAAAATGTCAGATGTCAGACATCGCAAGCCTAGGGGAAGCAGGATTCCCAGGCAGGACCTAGAAACAGCAGAGGTGGTGGTGTACGGAGCCCGAGGTGAGAGGGAAGAGGAGGAGTGCTTCATCTTCCTGACAAGAGACTCCTCCAGGCAATTCAAAAAGCAGCACCAGAAGATTTGCATCTCACCCTCCACAGCTAAGGAGAGGATTTATGTGATACAATGCTAGACAGGCACATGTAAAGAGGAGGTTCAGGATACTCTAACTGCCAGAGAGACCCTAAAAAGAAATACATGAAAACTGAGAGTTGAAAGGATTTAAAGTCAGAGGCAATGCTCTCCTCATCATCTCTTTCTTCCAGGGAGCAAGATTTATTTATAGTATTTGAGAAAGGTAGAGGGGGGAAAAATGAAAAGGAAAAAAAAAAATGGTGAACTTAAAATCATATTTGATCATCCTCTGTATCTCACTGTCTCTGCTTTTTTGGCAGAATTCACTCATTTTGACTGCTGTAGAAAAGCTGTGCACGAAGCACTGAAAGTAAGCAATTAAAGGACAGCATTATTTCACTAGCCCATTTGCCATACATATGCACCATTTATTGTATATCGATGGCTGAAACAAGGGTTACTCGGTTTCATTGTTATCACTACCGGGGCAGGTTTTACTCGCAAAACAGAACTTCATCCTGAAAGGTAGAAAAAAGCATGGACAAGCCTGCTGCTTTCAGAAAAAAAAAGTACATTTAAATATGAACAGTCGTGGGAAGATACGTGAAAATACTCTGCCGTAAGAATAAAGACCTAACATACCAAACTGCAGCCACGACTTTTTTTTTCCCTCCCAATTAAGCGACTTATAGAAATATATACAAATGGGGAAAGTCGTGCTGAAAGATTACCTAGCCGACCTGATTCGTGCCCTGCTATATCTTCCTATTTTAAATGTAGCACAGGCTGAAGTACAGACCGCCATAAGAAGTACTAGGAGTGCCCTTGAAAAATGTCCAGATTGCAGCTAGTGCACAAAGGACCTCGCCATGTAAATAAGGGCACAAGAATTTTTCTCTCGTTCTTGACCCGGCAGCAAGTGAAGAGATTAACTTCCCATCCACATCGGAAGACAAAGCGTCAGTAATAAACAGGCGAAGTTTGGGAGAAGAAAAGGAAGAAGGGTGAGACTAAATTTCAGATAGTTTAGAAAGGAAAATCAGAAAAACGGCTCGAGTAAATAATTCTGAATGCTCTACATCGTATTCCTCTGTCCCTCAAAAATGCTCGGCAGAGCTGGGCAGCACTGATACACGAAATAAGCCAGAGCAGTCATATATGAACTGCCACGGGTAAGAGAAAGCAGACATCCCCGCTTGCCTCGCTACACAGGAGGCGATGCTGCAGATTTCTCACTCCACTACCAAAAAGCGAAGCAGAACCAGCATCTAGGGTGGGGGGGTATTAACTGGCAACTTTTTGTTCCTTAAATATGTAACCGAGACCTTTCGTTTGTTTGTTTTTAATTCCCAAGCCCCTCTTCTTTCCATCTTCTCTGCCAAAACAGGCCAAAATAAATGTTATCCCGTAATAACACTGTTAAATAAGGAGTAAAAGACTTACCATATCAGCTGGAACGCTGCTGGACATCTTGACGTAACCCTAAATGGCTTAATATCAACTTAAAAAAAAAAAAAACCAACAAAAAACCACCACCAAGAACAGCCTGCCGGAGATCTTCAAGAAGCAAAACCGGTGTCAATGTCGGAGGCAGCAACTTCCACGTCCCCTACGAAAAAGAGGTGCCCGAAGTGCAGCGGGTAAGACGGCCGGCTGAGGAGAAATATCCAGAGGCAAGTGGAGCCGGGGCTGTACCAGAGGAGCCAGCGGGAGACCAGAGATGGCAGCAGATCCCTGGCAGCAGCGGCGGCAGCAGCAGCACCAGCGGTGCCAGGTAGATCAGGCAGGACTACACCGCCACATGAGCTGCGTGCGGGCTTTTTCCCCCCTCTCTCCCTCTTCCTTCTCTCCTAGCCTTGACAAATGACGACGGGATGATTCACGGGATAATGGTGCGTCCAAGTCACCTCCTCAGTCAGCGCAGGCGACCCAGGCAGGCAGGCCCTCGCTCCTGCCCTCGGCAGCGGGGCAGGGGTGGGCCCGGGGCCGCTGGGGAGTACTCCGGGCTTCAGCCCCC
>NW_010164359.1:64441-113555 GCF_000695765.1 Mesitornis unicolor | reverse complement strand
TTTTTGTTTTCCCCTTATAAATAATGCAGCTATAAATCCTGCTAGCTATCAATAAGTACTGCATTAACTCCAAACCGCTGAGTGTTACAGAACCTTTTGGCTGCTTCCCAAGCTTGGTGTTGCCCTTCCTTCATAGGATCAAGATTTAATTCCTTAACGGGGGGAAACCTGAAGGATTCATCCTCCTTGAATGGAAACATAGACGTGGGAAGCTTGAATGAGTGGCTCCAGGCTGAGGCATCCCATGGCAGTGAAGGGGAGCCGTGCTTGATGAGTTCCTGCTCGCAGCCAGGATAAATCTGCTCCTTTCTTTTCTGCAACGCATGAGCAATCAAAGGCGCCTTTTTTATCTATTGTTGCCATGGAGGGCGTCCATTTAAAGTTCAAATTCCAGCAGGCTTGGGAAGAAGGAAAGGTGATAGGAGCAGGCTGGGCTGGGAGATGATGGGCGAGCAGCAGAAGTGAGCTGAAGACGAGCCAGCACTTTGTCCTGTCACAGGCCTGTTCCCTGACCAGGCTGGGGGAATTGGTTTTGAATGGGTGCCTGGAAGGTTTTTGGGCTGCTGGATGAAACCTTACTGAGGTAGCAGGTGCAGAGAGCTGGCCTTTTGCTTTCTTTGCGTCAGCAGAGCAGGTCACAATGTGAAATTGGGCCTGAAATGGCATTTAATGAAGTGAGCCCTTGTGCTGGAGGTTGCTGTGCTCTGACAGCGAGGGAGCGTAAGCCTTGAGGAGAGGGAAGCTCATTAAGGACAGAGTTTTCTTCTTCTCTTCTGTAAATGGTGCTGCGTCACAAGTGCCTGGCTGGAGCTTCTCAGTGCTGTGAGCACCATGTTGCTGTGTCAGACCTGAAACTGGCTTTGTGTGTTTGTGCTACTTTTCCGAAATAAGAGGAGGGGACAGATTTATTTTTCCTTTCTGGCAGGTTCCTGTGTGTACAAGTCAGTGTTTGTCGTTGAGAGAGCTAACGAGTACCAGACCAGCTGCATTTGACATTATGAGAAAAGGGGCCATCTATTAACTCATGAGCCAGGTTTCAGCCAGCTGTGGATATTTTCTTTTTTAATTATTACTTAGCCTGTCAAAATTGGATTATGCTAAAATTACTGCTGAGGTTATTTGGAATACAATACAACATTGAGTTAAGAGCTGTGGTTCAGCGTTACATATAGGGTACTTACAGTTAATGTGCCTAAGCTGCACCGGAGGGTTTAAAGAGAGGTGAGAGCACTTTTCTCAGGTTTTACCATCTGGATTTTGGCAGGTGGCAGCAGATTGTTGGGGTTTTGTTTGTTTGTTTTTTGGGTTTTTTTTCCCTCTTGCTCTAAATTGCAAGAGATGGTGACTTGCAGAAGAGCTGAGTAGCGTTTAATCATTGATATGGGAACTTCTTCCCAGACCTCTAGGCAAAAAAAATGAAATACCAATTTAAATTTTAAAAAGCTATTAGAAAATGTGTTTGCCTTCTCTGAGCTTAACTTAAGGTAACTTGGGGACTGGGAGTTGTCCTAGTATTCAGTATTTTTGTAATAACATGGTAATCAAATTATTAGGTTGGTGCATCTTTATGGTACCAGAATGGAAGCCACTCTTTTAATACTGAAACTAGGCTTAGGTCTTCCATACGTTAAATATCATACGTTATGAAAGGTCTCTTGCTTTTTGACAGTTACTTTCTGACTTGATGCATCATCTTCTGAAAGAAACCTACACCAAACCTGAGGTTTTTCTCTACAGAGAGGTTTATTAAAATAACTTTTGAAAGTCTTAACTGTCACTTTGTCTTTTTTACTCTTGCATTGCATAGCTCGGTTCCTGCTGCGTGTGTGTACTGGTACATAGGTGTGATAAATGCAGAACAGATGTTTCAAGCCCATGAAAAGGAACTGACTTGAATTTATCTACGTCAAGTAATGATGTCAGTTTGTTCTTCCATTAGGATGGGAAATACTTGTTTATGTGCTCTTTTCAAGTGTGTACACACTGAAGAGAAGTTTGGGGTTTTTTTAAGTTGCTTTTAATGGAGTACAGTTAGAAGCAGATGTTTTCTCCCCGAGTGGTCTGGGAGGTGATGGTGTGGTGTTAAAGTTAGCTGCAGATAATCAAAGAGCTGATCTGTTCATATATACTTGGAAGTGCTCAGTTCTTTATATGCTGACAGTGACACGTGTTTCTGCAATAAAACCCAAGTATTACCAGAAATTGAGTTTTAAATAAATGAGACTTCTGATGAGTTTCCTGATTTCAGTTTTCATTACAGTAGTAACCATGTGATTAAAACTTAAAAGGCTTTTATGGTATGCTAGGAAGCTTGCAGGTTGTGGTAGTATAAACAAATTTGAGTCTAAAGCGAAGTGCGAGTAATAGTTGAATGTATACTTTTTAAATGTTACAGCTTTTCCATGCAAACTCTGACTTTATTACAAAATAGAGGAAAACGGAATTTGGCTGTACAGTGGGAAGCTGAGCTCACTTTTAGTGTTACCACAGTACTTTAGGATTTTGAATGTTGACTCTGTCTTACACAAGTTGTGTGTGCTTTGCTTGTCTTCTGACTTGATAGGATGTATTTTAAAATGTGTATTGTTGTTTTTTAGTGCAGCTGAAGGATAAAGGACCACATATGTGGCTTCCTGACTTAACTTTAAAGAAAAAAACATAATGAACATCAACTGGTGAAATGTTGTCAGCTTTGGTATTTGAGCCAATAAACACAGTTGTCCAAATCGTATCTACCAAACAGAAGTTTTAGCACAAATTGAGTCAGTACTAAAAAATCTTAAGCCACTTGATGTCGAGAGCATTTCCTGAGCCACCCAGTTTCAGAAATGTTCAGGATGCTCCAAAATCAGATACTCAACTAGAAAATTGCAATACATGTATTGGAGATTGAAGGTGAACAGTGCTAATTCTGCTCGTTCTAAACAAACGTGTTGTGTTCAACTTAACTTGTCTCTGGAAATAATTAGTGGCGAGAGTCCACCTACAGTTTGAATTAATGCTCCTACCAGAATTTATTGTTAAATTGTGGGGTTTGCATTGAGCTGAGCGAAAGATTTGTAACAGCACTTGTATTTGTCTCTGTGTATATATACACGTGTGCCTGGATACACTTGTATAATAACAAGATCTTAAGGTTTTGTTTTGGTCAGGTGTTTCTGTACTGGAAAATTGGTCTGAAGAAAGGTGAACTGTTCCCAAACTGAGGTCGGGTTTCTCTTTCTCCCCCATCCCCCTTCCCTGGCAGAAGTTAACTTTATGGCCCAATTATAGAATCCCTTAAAATGCTGGATATGATGGAGTGCCAGCATAACCCAATAATATAGGTGAGGCTGACATCTGTCAGTAACTAATGAGAGCGGTCTTAGAATCAGCGTTTGGAGTTTACTCCTCTAATTTCTTATAAATCTGACCCATCGTATCAACTTAAATATTTAACCTGAGGATTAAAAAGAAAATGAACATGCTAGAAGTTTAGGAGAAGTTGGTACAGGGGTGTACTCGGCAAAAATGGGGGCGTATGTGGTTCAGTTGAAAAAGTAATTGTTTGCAGCTCACAGCGAAGTTGTGAAGGACTAAGACCTTGGCTAAGCTGCTCAGGAATAGAAGTTCTCTATAAAAATAGATGACACATAAATGGCAGGAAATGAAGCCAATATGGTCATGTTTTGAAGCCACGAGGGTCAAATCCTGTCCTGCGTTACTCTGGTGCATAATCAGTCAACTTAAACCCTGTTACTTGAGAACAGAGTTTGGCGTGGTAAAGTGAATTTCAAGAAGTGATTGATCATTCAGAGTTTTGTGGAAGCACAGCCACAGCTTTTTCTCTTCTAGTTTGAATGCATCTAGTTAGAAATATTGAAAACTAGTAAAACTCCTGGCTTCAGAGGTAACTTTTTTTGTTGATGTTGTTTCAGAGCTGATGGTAGTTTGCAAGTCAGTAAATTCCTCTGTCAGAGGAATAATACATCAGGAGGCCTTGGCTGCCCAGGGTGGTCTTTGGTATTGGATCCTGAGTGCTGAGAGATGATACTGCAAGCAGTTTTAATCTTGTTATGCAGTTTTCTTGTATATTTTTTCAGGGATATCAACATTTTTAGCAGCTGTGAAGTAGTTAGTATATGTCTGTGTGAAGGGATGTATGTGTAGCTCATGTTCATTATTTTTTCATATTATTAATGAAGCTAGTAATACATTCTTCTTCTAGTTTCATGTTTCCAGAGCCTGTGTTTCTTTTCTAAAAGGAAAGGTTAAAGTTCTTGAATTGGAAAAGATGAAACAGTTCTGGCAAAACATGAATCCCCTCTGTTGGGAGAGAGCAGAGGCTGCAGCTGCTGGTTCATCACCATGGCTCACTAATATGCTTGGCTGGTGTGGATTTGCCAAACTGAAGCCTCTCCTGCTTCAGCAGAGACCAAATTCCACATTGCTCTCTGTTTATCCAGAAGGTGGATAAATCCACTGTCTATATTACAGATGTGCTTAGCGTTGAGCAGGTCTCGTACTGTATTACTCAGCTGAATAAAGCAAATGTCATTCTGCTCCGCTGTGACGCTACATTGATTATCAGCCAGTTCAGAACAGTTACCTACTGTGTGAACCTCTTCAGTTTTAGTTAATGGGATAATTCATAGCATCTGTAGGAATTCATGCTTGCTGGATTGGTACTAAGAGTAGCTGAAACTTTAAACTTAATTACATGCAGGTGAAATAGGTAGGTCTGATGTCTGTAGGCTGTAATTCCACATTCCTGTAATCAATTGCATGATTTATACTTACTGAAATGGAGAAGGTAAAAGGTTGCACTTAACAGATCCACTGAGTTAGAGAATGTAGGCTGCCAACATCATAATTAAAATTCCATACTGTAAACTTATTTTGAAATGCAGTTTAATGTTTGACCTGGGTTTTATATAAGGGGGAAATTGCCATATGTGTTCACCTCCATGTTAGTATTGCGGTTGAATCATATATTCTTGACAGTATTGCATTGAGTACTGCATACAAACAAACAAGTTATCCTGTGATGAATAGTCCTGGACTTCTGGAAACTGCTAAACCCCAGCACCTGAGTGTCCTGTAAGTGAATGTTGGCTCTGTACTAAACTGCCCCTATCTGACTAAAACTTAATTTAGAAAGGAATGACTGAAAAACAGTAGTAGCCGTTTGTCTGCTTAAATTCAGTTTAGAGAAACACCTTTAGACTGGCAAACTTTTCTTTAATCTGCTGAAATTCCTTTGTTTATGTTACTTGATGTTAGAACTTAATTGAGCACATGTGCACACTGAGCACATGGGGGGGTGAGCTGAGGGCTCTGAGGGGGTCTGTGGGTTTTCTTCTGTTGTTTAGGTGATCTTTGCAAGCCACTACAAAGAAAAGAAGTGGAGAGGATATTTAGTTTGAATATATAGAGTGACTGTCACGAATGACTCTTATGTCTGACTTTGGGATGAGAGAGAAGCAGATGTTAGGTTGAACCTAACTCTTGGTGGTTGTAGCCACTGTGTATTTGAGATTTGCTATGCCTGTGACTTCGTATGTGGCTGTTGGGAATTTGCTGTGATAGCAATGACTTTAATTGGGTCTTAGAAAGCTTCCTAGCTAAATGAGTAAGCTGCTGTACAGGTCTGAAGATGGCAGTGCATGAGTCTGTTCCCAAAATCTCCCCAGCAGTGTGGGTGACCAGTGTGTGTGGGCTGCACTGGTGCTCAGGCAGAGAACTGGACCCCCACATCCCTGGTATTTGTGTGTTTTGTGGTTTTTTTTTTATTTGTAGACTTTTAACAACTGCAGTGGTTTCTGTCAATTATCTCAAATGATGAACAGTTTTGTATTCTTGTATATATGACTATAATTAGAAAAATTCAGCATTTCACTTAAATATTTCTATTTCCTTAAGCCATTGTATTGTTTCAACTAATAGCACTAAATAAAAAGCCAAATTAAATCACAGGTTCTTACAGCTTATAAACAAAACTTATGAGGCTCCTGTCGCACAATTTAGAATATAAACATAAAAATCTAGGCCAATAAATAGATCAACTTTCATGGTAGACTACACCAGAAGACTGCATGTGTAAATCTAGAACAATCTGGCTAGTGGAAGATGAAAGCCTGTTACTTCATGACGCTGTTTAGCATCTGATGTGAAATGAGTTGATGTCAGTTTGCTTCTCTTTCTGGGCACCTACATCTAAAAAATTAAAATAACCTTTGAAGATACAGCAGAGACAAAGTACTGAACAACTTTCATTTCAAGTCCTAGCCATATTGCTCTGTGTCAGCTTGTATTGATTTTTAACTAGGTCTTTGGCTTTGCAAATAGGATTTACCTTATTTGACTGCGAGAACCGCAGCAGTCGTTTCATCTCTGATGTAAGGAATGGTTATTATAGTCAAGTGTCTCATTCCATGGCAGAATGGTAGAGGTGGTTTGCTTTTTCTCATTCATGTCCACTGTTCTGTGTTTTTTCTGCTTCATCGTTACAGATGATGAAATAAGCATTGTATTTTTGAATATAAAAATACATGTCACATTTCCAGAAAAACGAGGGATAACTGCAGAGCTACAAAAAGTGAACAGCATGTTTGGTTCCCAAAGTAAACTTGATCAGAGATGAGATTTTGCCCATGAAGTTGTCAGGAATTCTGTGGGGATTTGATTCTGTTTCTACAAAATACATAAATAGAAATGCTTTTGTTAACTACTTTGTACCTCAATGCAAGAAAGAGACTTGTTATCTGGTTTATTTCTAATACATAGTTTTAAAATCTGCAGTGGTTTTTGACCTGAAGTATTTAAAAACTTTGTCTTTCTACACCTTTGATTTCTTATTTGAGCAGGGAGAAATTCTTTCCCAGTTAACTCTTTTTAACTTTTAGAGTGTATTAGCAAGCTTCTAGCATGTATCATTATGAAGAATACTACACTGTTTTCCACCTGTCAGCACTGCTTCATGCCGATGAAGCACTATTTATTCTCAACTGCGAGCTTCTTAAAGCTGAGGTTATCTGTGAACACTGAAGTGTTCACAAAATGCTCAGTGCTCTCCAAGACAGAAAAGTCAGAGTCAAACGTCAAGAGCTTTACTCCACAGGTTAATAGCTTGTTACAGAAACACAGCGGTTTTCTTACTATTTTTAACTTCATGCATAGTGGAAGATGCAGGGATCAGGACTGTGATGGGATATTTTCAATCTTTACCAGCTGAGATTTCTAATGATTTGCAATAAAGACTACATGTCTCCAGCTTGAATTGTCACAGGTAAGGATATTCATGCAAGTAATCGGATGCGTGAAGTGAAAATGCAGTTTACAGGGAGGGGCACCGTTCACAACCCTTTGTGGTAGGATGTGACACCCGTCAGGTCATGGTGTGCTCAGAAGGTGGCTTTCAACACGATTCAATGAGCTGCTTAGGGCCAGTCTCCTGTGACAGTTAGTTCTTGTTATTTAATTCCTTCCCTGAGTCTGCCTCTTAAGTGCATTGAAGGGACTTCGTATAATGATTGGACTTCATTATTGATGAAGCTAAACTGTAACTTCTTTGGGGATAGGTTAGTGTCTGAGATAGGAACGCATCATGCTGTTCTGGTGCTTCTGATCTAAAACTTGTGTGGTAAGAGTTACCAACAGTAAAGGCATTTGGTTTTGAGCCAGTCTGACTAATCTATAGGAAACAAAAGTCCAAGAAGTGAAACAGGGACCTGTGAAGCACTCATGGGGAAATGCAGCCCATCTAATGTGTTCCTTCCCCATCTCCATCAACTGACTAGGTACAGGGAGGCAGCAGAAAAAGCCACATGTTGCTCCATGCTCTGGTTGCTGATATTCCAGGAAATCCCAGGATCCTCCCAGTCATTAGGTTTACTACATCAACCACATCATTCATGTCGCTGGTAGAGACCTTAACAGTCAAGGAACCCTCTGTTGTGGTATCTCTTAAAGCATCTCCTGCGTTGTGCAGCCATGGACAAAAATCTCAGAATGGGATGGAAAGCCAGATAACTTTTCTAATTTGTCTCATAGAGCCTGTGGCTGCAGGGAGCAGTCACCATGTGGTGATGAGTAGTGCTGAGCAGCACTGGGATGGGCTTAGGGCTTTTGGTGGTTTTGGGCTTCCTCTGCTCCTTGCTTTGTCCCAGCTGCTGCAGCTGCACCTCAGAGCAGCTGTGTCTTCACCCCCATTCACAACCGAGGGGGCAAATGGGTGGACTGGGTGTATGATGGGGGCATGGGGAAGAAGCATGAGAACTGCTGTTTCCATTATACACTAGGTTTTCATGCACTTAAATGTCTTATTTTTCCCTTGACTACTGTAGCAAATGCTCTAGTTTTGTTAGTAAAACAAAAACAACCTTTTTATTGCTTTTTATATTTGGAAAGTGATGTATTATGGGTTTCTGAACTGGAGGTTTAGTAAAGAGTACAGACATTAGCTTCCTTTCAAGCTACTCTGGGCCTTTCTTGTTTGCTTTGTATGGCAAGGGTCTAGAGAGATTTCTTTTATTTCCTTCCCTGCCATTGTTTTCGGTACAAAGTTGGTTGTTTTTCCTTAATATTCAGACATTTTATCGCCTCACTTCTTTTAAAACTCTGAGTTTCTTTTTTTCTTTTTTTCTTTTCCATTACACAAAAGAATACTTTTAGCTGATTGAGTTCTATCCATTGCCAACTGTGGACGCTTTTGTCTTGTTAGTCCAGCATCCTTTATAAAACGAGGACCATTGAGCAAGTACTCGCAGGCTCCCCACTGAGCACAATTGTGCTTCAAAGGTGTGGTACTGTACCAGTGTAACATGGAAAGCTGCAGTTTAGAGGGCCTGAATGCATTGCAATTTCTACCTTTTGCTTTGTGAAAGGAGTGGGATTGTGCTGCGAGATAATAAATCCACCTATTTTTAGTCCGGTGGGGTTGTGACAAGTGGGCGAACAAAGAACCAGTTGAATGCACTTGCTGTTGTGTTGAAACCAGCTAAAAGTTCCCATTGAAGTGATTTCAGCACAGTGCAGCTAACAGGCAATTTTCCATTTATGTACAGAAGCCTTCTAGAAAGACAGCTGTGTGGTTGGATTAATTTCTAGCAGTAAATTGAATAAAAGATATTTTGAAGGGGGACTTGGGAATTCCTTTCTAAAACATTGAAAGCAGAACTTTCAAAGCTTTCCTTTATTTGATCCCTTTCCTTCCCAGTGCCTACTATAAGATTTAAAGAACTGAAAATATTGTCCCCTATATGGAGATACACAACAGGAAATATGGTGGGTTTTTTTTTCAAAGCAATGAGATAAAATTAGGATTAAAATATCCTTTAGCATTTTCTACTTCAAAAATACACTGTTTTCCCTGTAAGTAAATATGAGAGAAATTCACACCTCTTAGTCATAAAAAGGAGCTCAAATGTTTGTCCTTGAATAAGCTGTGAGCTATATAGAGATGTTTTGAAAACAGGAATGTATTTTATACCAAAACTGTGTTTGTAGGGGAGTGAAACTAGGAAACAGAAAGCTTTTTGATGCAACATTATCAGTTTTGTTGATGCTAGTCATGTGCAAAATTGGATGTGGGTTTTAACCATAGCTAACCCAGACTTTGGTGAATTCCTCTTTGCAGAACTATGATTAACAGCCATTTTTTTCTGAAAGTTGACCTTTGGATGCAGGTCTTGGATAAATCAGCTCCTAAATGAAGTCTTTTGTGTCTGTCCACGCAAACCAGATTATCCCTTATAGATCCCTCTGGCCTGAAACCAATGACTTGGTAAACTGATGGTCTAATGTATATTATAACATATCAAAGTTTTTTGAGTAAAAGAGCTGTGTGCAACAGAAGTGTAATACTGATGAGTAGTGAAGAACGTTGCACTGAAGTGTTTTCATGTGCACCAACGATGGTGAACCACCATCCCATACAGTGCTGCTGTTTACTCCAAGCCTGGTTGTGCTGGGATTGAACTCCAAAACTCAACTGTTTTGCTTTTTGCCTTTATGCAAATATCTTCTCAAACTTTCTATGTGGATTTGGTGTAGGGATACGCAAGGAATTGTATGAACTTGCAGAGTGGCAGTGGGCTTGTCTGCAAGTGTAACACAGACCCTAAGGGGTCAGGCAAATCACTTGAGCTCAGGGAAGCTTCCTCATTCTCCTCTCCTCCATCCAGTTGTGTAGAGGCACGGCTGACTTATTCAGTTTTCTTCTGAATTTTTGAAGTTTTGTTTAAAAACCATCCAGAGACAGTGATAAAGCCACTCTTGTGGCTGCTGACCTTCAGTGGTGAAGGAGAAAGATTATCCAGTGCTCTGGAGGAGCATCTGGAGTTTAGGCCAAACTGGGCATGTTGCAATGTTCTTATTTCATCCAGTATAAAATACTTAAGAAATTACAAATTGGGGGATGAAGCTGAAAATGGATGTGAAAGTTGGTCTTGTTCCCTGTGGGTCCGCTTGTCATAAAACATTGCCATGCGTGTGAGACTGGAGTCACTTAACCAGTAAGAGAGAAACCCACCACAGCTTTATGCTCCTGACTCCTACCACCCCTGACAGGAGCCATGACTGTTTCACCCTCCTCTCACTGCATGCTTGTATGAGGAGAATTTAGAAGTTTCTCACTTGTTAAAATCAAAGTTTTACTGTCTGCATAGTTCTGTTTTCTTTTTCTTAAATGCTGCTTCTGGATTGTAGTCTGAGATCCCTTACAGTTACATGAGGAGCTTAGGCATTTTATACCTTTATCTGTGAGACAGAGGTACCTTACTTGCTGAGGTTTTAATTTCCATTTATTTTGTCTAAGAAAAGGTGAACACCCCTCTGTTTTTAATCCACTTTTTAGTCAAAGAGTTGCCCAAATTCCTGAGCTCCTGTTCAAATGGTACCCAAATGTAAAGCAAAACTAAGCTGACTCTGGAGCAAGGTGCTTCCAGCAGAAGCTCGGTTTTCTCCTGTTACCTAAATGTGCCTGTTGCTTTGCATACTCTGAGGTGAGGCCAAGGGCTCCTTGTCTGCACACTTGGGAACTTTAGGAATTAATTGTTGCCTGGGCTGTGGTGCAGCTGTCTGACCTAAATGCTGATGTTACCCAATGCTGTGCTCTGGACTTGCCAGAAAGTGAATACATTGAACTGGGCGTCTGTTGTTCCTCAGTTGACTAAAGCTTGGGTTTTGGATCTTTCTGCATCAAAAAGGGGACTGGTAGTTTTTTTCCTCACTACTGGGAATCTACATGTGCAAAATATCTGTGCAAAACCAGATTGCCTAATAAGTAAATACTGTGCTTCCTTCTTCATGCCTGTTGTTTACAGGATTACTTTAAACACTCTAATTTAAAGAACATACTCTCAATCCATTCAAGAATTTAAGGAGTTTATTCTGCTCTTCCTGTACACTCATGGTTAACGTATTCATGTCTTTTATTTTTTCAGACTTTAAAAAATTCCAAAAGTCTCTGCTCCCTTGACTATGAAGATGACGACGATGACACGCAGATGAAGACAATTGTGTCATCCCCCTGTGACTCAAATGATCTTATGAACATCATCACCCCTGGTTCCAGCCCGATGAAAGAGCCGCTGGATGAAGTCAGGCATCGTGGGTCATGCCAAGGCGGCTTCAAAACAAGGGATTATAAGAAAGCAGCCGCAGTGTGTGAGAGCGATGAGGACACGAGCGATTGTGAGAGCACCGAAGAAGGCATCTTCCCTCTAGACTGTGGGGACTTGGACCTGGAGCAGATCGAAAACAACTGAGACTCCAAGTTGTGTGCTAGAATCAGAGTTGTTCTAAATTAAAACGATAGAGGATTACCTTTGCCATGCATAATCCATGTCCCTGAATCTCTGTATCGCCTGTCTTGGGCCTGTGTTAAAGAAATGTTTCAGGTGGGGGAAAAAAACGTGAACCATTGTTACCTGTTTAGTCTGTTGATCGATATGTGGATGACAACAAAAAAGTAGGAGGTTAAATGTTATTTTGAACATTAAGGAATAATTTTGATTAAAAATTTCCTAACAGATATTTTGCATTTTTATGGCTTTTACAGTTCTGGAGAAAAAGCATCTCTATTTTGAAATGAATTTTCAGAAGGGCATTCTATAAAACTAAATCTGTCTACAGTGATTCTGGTGCGGGTATATGTTGCTTTTGTTAAAGAGCTTAATGTGAAAAGTGAATTGCATAATGAAATTGGTAATAAACCTTCAGATAGAACTCTTAAATATCTGGTTGACAACTGGTCCAAAATACTCAACTGCCATCTTCGACAGTGTCTGGTTAAAAAAAAAACTTCATAACATGTACAAATGTTCTTTTCATACGTTCAGGACTTTTTGATCAAAATATGGTAGTGACCTTAAAGGTTAACATTTTCCATGGTTTTACTACTTGAATTGTTTTCTAGCCTGAAGCAATGCTAATTTAGGTGGGATAAAGCTGCAAGTAGCTGCCCACCTACTTGGTCATTATTGTTTTCTGTGGTTCAAAAGAATGTACAACAAGAGCACTTGAACTTTTAGACAGGGACTTTGTAATGATCAATTCCCCAGGAGGTGATCCCTTCAGCAATACTAGAAGGAAAATAGTCCTTGAATTAAATAAAATGACATTTTGCTTTGCACTCGTGTCTGCTTATGAATTTTACTAGTGGAAAACGTGTAGTCTGTGGCAGATTTTGTATTATGGTACTTGGTGCAGAACTGGGTGGAGAGGGAGGGCAGATTTCTGGTTGTCTGAAAGGGAAGTGAAGTCAAGTGAGTCTGGGGAGCTGGAGAATAACTTGTGTGGGATCCCAAAAGTGTCTCAGTGACTACATACACTGTAATCGTCTCAAATGTAATATTGTATTCATTGTGGACTATTGTAACACATACTTACTTTGTTAGTTCAGCTACGATAAGGGTTTTCCTGAACCAGGGGGAAATTAATCTCAACACAGTTTTAAATTAGGTAGAAATGAGGAAGCTTAGATTATGGCATTTCAGTGCATCATGTTAGTCTGCTTAAATGGGCCAACTCCTATTGAAACTTGTGCCATAAAACCAAACTTCAGAACATATTTTAAGTCAACTAATGCAACGTAATTAAAATAATAAATATCTTGTGGCATATGACAACGGCTATGCAAGGTATGACACAGGCTCCAGCCTTGTGAATTAGGGTCAGCCTTTGCTCATAAAGAGAATTGGCTTTTAATTACTGAACCAGTTCATAGAACTTGGTATTGAAACAAAATTTTTAAAGTTTGAGCAGTCAGTAAGAAGCTGTAAACCTTTTTTTCTTGTTTTTATGACTCCTACTGCATATACAGCTACAAGTGGCAATGATCTGTGCTATTGATACTGGTGTATGTGCGTAGTAAGGTGCAAGCACACTGCAAAGACTTGTTGAGTCCTTGATATGTTACTGTATATTGTGTGGGAGAAAGGGAAAGTCATTCTCCTCCTTCTAGATGAGTAAAAATTGGAGTTGCTGTTGGAGCAAAGACTTCATTTGCTTCAGAAGCTCCTGTTAACCCTGTGCATCTCACCCCACAGATACTGGCTCTAGTGTAGTACGAAGCATGCAGGTGGTGGCAACATGCACAAGCTATTTGAAATAACCTTATGCAACTGAGGGTCACTATTCTTGCTACTTCCTCAAGAAATAGCTACTGCAAGAAGTAGCAAGTGAGGTACAGCCAGTTCCCCTTGTGGGTAGATGGGAAATGCGCTGTCAAGCAGTAATGTAATGACCCAGCTCTCTCCTGGACTGCAGTTACCAGTGCAAAACTACACTTCTCTGTGTGTGCTCTTCTTAATTGAGCAATAGAGGTAAGTAAAATTGAATCAACTTTAATGAAGGATGGTAGCAAAGGCCAATAGTATAACTGGGATCACTTAAAAGCTCATTTACCCATTTGAAAGCACTCTAGTTAAAGGTGTAATGGCGTGGACTGAGAAAGCTCATGTGGCAATCCATTTGTCTCTTCCTCCCCCAAGGAAGACAAGCTCCTGGAAGAGGTAAAAGAAGAAAATACCTCAGAGGGTGTGAGTAAAAGGAGATGTGTTTTGCCAATTAAAAAAACCCAAGACCTGAAGCTATTAATAAGATGGTGACAGAGCAAAGGCAAGAGTAGAAGAGCAGATAATGCTTACTCTAGCTCTGAAATATGGTCTGGCTGTGATCTCAATGAATTGACTTCTCTAGCCCCAAATGTTCTCTCGTTCCTGCCTGCAATTGCTGTTTTCAGTCGACACAAAGCCACATCCCAACCCATGTGCTCAGGGTAGGAAGGGGCTTCCCAAGTGAAGGTGCAGACACGTTTGCTTACGGTAACACAGGACTTGGTCTCCTGGTAAGCCAGCTGTTAGAACTTGAAATAACCCTTTTGTGGAAACAAACAGAAAGCAGTGGTTTTAAATACTGAAGAAAAGTTTTGTGAAAGTGGGAAGTAGTAATTATCTAGTTTAGGCTCTTATTAGTGGGTGGCAGGAAAATGAGTAGTTGGAACAGCTGTGCAGTAACATTGGCAAATGAAGAAATCTGCTGAATCTGTGCACTTTGTCTGCAGATGCGAATGTAATCCCTCCTGTGAGCCCGGAGCAAAAAGAATCATTGGGTAAAACTGACTTCGGATGGGGCAGGCTTGGGCTTTGCCCACCCCACAAGATCTGAAGTCCTACTCCAAAAGAAATTCTCAGATGATGAATTTGGCACCCTTGTTGCACTTGATGATAGGATGAAATCTGTAGTGGCCACTGAGCAAATACAGAAGGTGGCTGGCAAAGGGAAAGCATGGTTTTGGAGATTGAATTGTATTTGGAAGCAGGCAGAGGGGGGTTGTAAGCAGCTCTGCTTTGGGAGTGGTTTCCTTCCGTCTCGTACCCAGTGTCAGAACGGAAGGTGGTGTTGCATGGGGCTGTGAGAGTTGCTCTGGGTCACTTTCCTTTTTATTAGCAACCTGGATAACAAAGTTGTGCGCACGTTGAAGTCGCAGTCAACAGGAAGCTGGACAGATGTGAAAGATAAGATAGCGTTAGAATTCAAAATAGTGCTGGCAACTCGTAAAATGGTTATGACAGGGGGAGATGGTGGGGAAGGACAAGATCCTTTTCAGCAAGGCACTGAATTTAGATAAACAACTGCACAGATTCAGAGTGGGGCCAACTAGTTGGCATTATTTTACATAAGGGATCTGACTGTCCTGCTGGGTCTTGACAAGCAAGCTTCAGGCTAAGGTTCGCGAATGGCGATGTATTTGGTGAGACTCAATGTAATCCTGTGCTTCACAGGAACACCTGTAAGTGTGCAGCTTGAAATGCTGCACTTAGGACTAGAGAGCGCAATGGAAAGTGGCCCAACAGATACCTTGAAAATGAGGAGAAATGCACTTGTGAGGATGCACCAAAAGAACTGAGTTTGAATTGCAGCTAGGATATGTGATGGTTTCTTCTAAGGCCAAATAAAAATAAGGGTAGGGAATCACTGCACAGGTGTGTGGGGAGATGGTGGTAGTTCTTCCACAAATGGAGATCTGTTTCAAGCAAGCACCTGTCAGGAGCAGTATCTACGTTTCAGCTTGCTTTGGGGCAGGGGAAAGGCTGGCTGACTTCCCACAGACCTTTCCCATCACATTTTTCTTTGGATCTGTGTGGCTTGCGAGCCTAAAAGTTATAAGGTAAATAACTACTGGAGGAAGAGGAGTTGAAAATACATTTGCAAGAAAAGCACTTGGGAGGAGAAGTAGGAAATTCCAGTGCATGGTTCAACTGTAAACTATAGATCCTATTCAGAGGTGATGTTTGCTAGAATATGGGTCCCTGCTTTGTAAGCTTGGGCTAAATCATCTTTCTGAAAACCAAAAATAGGTATTTGTCTGTGTCCAAGTCCATTCTGGTGGGGTGGTGCCTAATGAATTTACACTTACTTTCACACTGCAGGTAAAGATGCCGATTTTCTGTTGGTGTAAAGCTGGCCTCTGCAAAATCTCTGCAAACACACAAGGTTGTTGGAAGGGCCTTGGTGGTGATTGAGAATAATTTTTCTCAATCTGTTCACCGTGTTTATCATGCAAACTACAGTGTTCATTTTTAAAAGTATTGGAGTATATAGATCTGTTTTCTTGCACAGTGGTGGGCTTTCACAGCAGGGCTCATCCTCTCCGTAGAAATCATCTGCCTGAGATGTTTCCTTTAAGGCTGCGTTGGTGGTCCACGTTGTTTTTGCTCACCCTGGGCAAGGTCCTGGGCAAGGTCCTGGGCAAGGAGCTGTGTGCTGCCACTTCCAACATATCCCTGTGCCTTTCCTTCAGCGTTATCAAGGGACGAGCATCAGATAGTCACAACGTGGGACTCTGCTGCTGTGGCTGCTTATCTCTTGTGGTTTAGGGACGTTATCCCTGGACCCCTTGGTGGAGCTTGGTAGTTGTTAAACTCACACAAAATATGGTTTTAGAGGAGCATTGCTGCCGTATGCTTAGCAGCCCATTCTGGTGTGTTTTCAAAGTGAGTTTTGACATCAGTTGTTTTGAAGTTTGTGTGTAATTAACATCGTCCAAGTAACTGCTCCCACCACCATCTGGTCAGCACAGCCGTTGCTGGGATGCCGAAAGCTGGTATTTACTGGGGGAAAATGATGGTGCTTTCACTATCTGCAGCTTCTTGGACCCATCCAGCAGTACTGCTTTCATGTTTTTTTGATAAAATGACTTAGAGATCTGTGCTGTGAGTGATTTGAGCCAGGGAAGTATTGCATGAACTCTATGGAGACAAGCTTAAAACTTCCTTAGTGCAGCATTTCCCTGCTTAAACTCTTTAAAACTCAAACCGTAACGTTAAATGTTTTATTATGCCTCAGTTTGGACAAAGGGCTGTGGTGTCCTGATACAGGTGAGCTCATTTGATGCAAGCGATGATGTGAATTTAAAGTGAGGGATATTCTGTTGGGTTCTCAAAACTTGTGTCCCACTTTCCAAACCAGGCTTGGCTGAACTCCTCCCTGTGCAGCATGGAGCAGGAACGTATTCCCAGAGCACTCAGTGTTGGACTGGGGCCATGTTCAACTGTCCCAGCCTTTTTTTTCTTTGCTTTGCTTTTCCCTGCTTCATGGATGGTTGAGACCCTGTCTGAGCAGGTTTCAGAAGTGTCAGAGCTGTGGCTCGTGGCTCAGTAGCCCTTGTTTGTGATGTGTGTGGTAGCAATGGGATTGCTCTTCAAAATGCAGGGCAGCTCACATCTGAGGGAAGCAGATATTTCTCAAAATCCATTCTCGTAATTTTCAGGCAGAAGAAGAAGAGGGAGAGCTTGGTAAAGAGAAACAAAGAATGGCCCTGTACTGTCTGCAGCTTTTGCTTTTTTGCAGCTAATGAGGCTCCAGTCCAGCGTACAACGACCTGATTTTGCTGCGTGACCCTGCTTCATCCTTCCAGGGACTGAATGAGAGTGGTTCCCCTGGCACACAGAGCATGTTGTGACAGCGATGGAGAATCTTGCATCATGCAGAAAGGTGTGTGAGAGCGAATCACGGGGCTGTAGGCAGCCACCCATCTGCTGTTTATGAGGGACTTTGCAATTTTCATCTCCTTTTTACACACAGATTTAAAAACATGGTGTGATACAACTCCTCCACTGAAAGGAGATGTGAAAACACACTAATTCTCCAGATTTGGTCATCAGCATTGTCACAATCTTAAGACCCACAGCAAACACATTCACATGAGCAATGTCCATGCCTCGGGAGCATGGGTTTTACTCTGGGTTTTTAAAGCCTGGCTGTTATACAATTATCTAGTTCTGTTTATCCCCTCAGGCTCATTGACATCCTCAATGCCTCCCCATCCCCATCAAGCTGTTCTGTCCCCATGCTGCTCAGTTGCATCCATCATCATCTCTCAGTTTGGAAAATCACGTTCAGAGCTGGTTTGTCAGAAGAGTTTTGGGGGTGCGTGGTTATTGGGGCAGCAGCAAGGAGCTGGGACAGCAGGCGTGTGTCCAACACATATGAAATGTCCAGAAAGTTGAGCTGCTGAAGTGTCAAATCTCAAAGAAGAGTTTACAAACTGGTGTGGTTTTCCCAGCCCCTACAGCAAGGCCCAAATTGGATGAAATTTTACAGAAATCACAAATGGTGACTTGCAATGCTGGCTTTGTGGTGATCACAGTAACCCTGCCAAAGTTCCTAGAGATGCTAAGTCTTCTTAGCTACATGATTGGTGGTTTGTGTATTTTTTGTTTGTTTGGGTTTTTTTAATTGAGCAAAGCATAGTATTTTTTTTCCTTATCTTCATATGAAGAGTGTTGAACCAATTTGTCTTTTTTGTTTAACAAATGGAAGGAATCAACCCAAAGCAAAGAACTTTTGGGTTGGAAGAACTTCAACCTGAACACCTTTAAGCCATTCAAAGCAAGTCTAAAATCAGGATCTTGTAGTGGAAAATGTTGGGCAACCTGACCCTGGAGCGCTTCTCCATCATCTAGGGCAGGGTGAGAGTGTCTGACTTCTCTTTCTGTGAATGTTCTGCTTTCAAATGTCATTATACTGGAGTCTATCTAGGGCAAATGAGAAAATGGGGACAGAAACAAAGAGGGGAAAACCACAGAAATCAACAGAAATAGAGAAATTTGAATAGAAAAAAAATAGTGTGGGAGATAATAATTTAAACCAAAAGGCTCATAGCACAATGTCAGAACTGTAGGAAATGCAAGTTGTCCTACCCTGGGTTTTTTTTTCATCTGAGACACATATTCCTTCTAAAGGAAGGCATTTCTGTATTTCTATCAGTCTACCTTAGTCAGGGCTAGTGGGAACGGCTGGGATAGTCTTTAGGCACTGGCCTCTTTGAGTTCTCACCAAGAAAAGTTTCCTAAAACCATTGCTCTTCAGGAAGAGAATGTGATTTTAGCCATAAGCAGGAAGGGACTGTGGCTGTCAGTCTTCTTTGTGTACACACAAAGCTACCTAGACCTTGAACTCCTGAAGATGCCTAGTAAGAGCTGTTCAAAATGGTACCACTGACCCTAGAGGCTCTAAGAAAGTAAAAGAGCGACTCCTAAATGTATTTTTCCCCTAACTAATCTGTCTAATGCTGCACTTTCACACAGTCCAGTTTTGAGCATTACACCTGTCCCAAAATCCACTTGCAAATGGTGACATCCAACCTCATTTCTCCATATTCCTTTAAATTCCCCAGACACGAAGGGCTTTGCCCTCATGGACTTGTTTCCATTTTCTTCACGTGGGTGCTTGTATACCCAAACGACCCCAATTGCTGGAGAGGGGCTGAGCCGGGAGCGCCTCGAGTGCTGCTGCTGCTGCTCCCCAGCACAGGAGATGCCTGGGTGGGGAGAAAAGCTGGAGTGTGCACACGGAGCGAGCCAGACATGGGGACAAAAGGGAGATATAATCCATTTTGCAAATGGCCAGCTGTTGGGCTGCCCTGTTCCCCTCATGGATAGTTATGCAAATGGAGTGGGGGGCACAGGAAGGCAGCTGGGCCACCAGCCGAAGCTGTAAGCTGGGCTTTGTAATGTGGGCTTGCTCATTAGCCGGGCTGTTGTGCGTACCTGTCATCCTAGGGATGGGGCTTGCCATTTGCCAGCCAAAACTTTACCTTTGGCCCCCACAGCATTGCACAAAAGGAGGGGGGCAAATGCTGGATCCCCACAAATGGCCTTTGTGAGGGAGACTGACTACCTGCTTCTGCTCAGAGCCCCACTCCGCCTCCCTCCTGCCCTCATTTCTTCAGTGTGATGAGGAAGGTTTTGTCTCAAGCTGGCCACCAAATCATGATGTTTCAACAAGCATCCAGGCTCTGCTGCAGCGGGCTGGCTGGTCTCATGTTGATGACCCCTTTTTGATCCTTCTGGCAATGTGTTTGTGGGGTGGTGTACCCACCTGTCCTTATTGCTTTGGTGTCAGATTTGTTCTGTAACAGGGTGGAAAACCACAGACCCACACCTTATCTGGGAGAGAACTGGGTGGGTTGTGATGCTGCTTCAGCCCAGCACCCACAAGGGCCTATAGGGGTTTCTAGCATAAGGAAGCTGCATCCCACTGCTGGGCTAAGAAATGGGGTCTGAAGTTGAGAGAGGGACACTGGGGAGCAAGGGTTGGGTGTCCCCAACCAGGGAGTGGGGCAACGCCAGGCATTGGGCATGGATGTGAGGGTGGGATGAGGCATCAGCCTGCATCAGTCCTGGCTCCACGCTGCCCACGGTGGGGATGGCTGTGGCATCCTACAACAACACTGAGGCAGGGACTGATTGCCCAAGGCTGGGCTAAAGCCAGGATGGGATGCTCTATAGCCCTTATATGAAGGGCATCTGCCCCTTCCCTCCTCCCTGCCTGTTCCCAGAGCTTTCTTCAGCCACTCAGAGCTGAGAAGCAGCAGGAATGACCCCTATAAATCAAGGAGGCAGGGGAAGCATGGGATGCTGTGGTAGGAGACTGGGAAAGAATGATGTGGTGCTGTGTGCTGGCACGGGTGCCTGCAAGAGCAGTGTCTGTAACCCTGCAATGGTGCTGGTCTCCCTCTAACCCCATCCAATGGGCTCTGGGCCTGCTGTGGGCTTGCTGTGGGCTTCCTGGCTCCCCACCAGTCATTGTGGAGATGTCGGCTGAGGTTTCCATCCTTTGCCAAATACGCATCGGTGCTCAGGAGCACTCCCCTTTGAAGGCAATGGCAAAAGTTCCCTGGAGCTGCACACTGTGGATGGATGTGCTGCACAGGCACCTCTCACCTTGCCATTGCACCTACGGGGTTGCGAAACACATGGCTCCTGTAAAAGCTGTTCCTGGAAAGCACCCTGTGTGTCTCTGCTGCCATCAAAACCCCAGAGTGGGTGCTACGGGTGGCCCAAGGGTGGGATGCAGGGATGCTCTGCCCTCAGGGCAGCAGTCACATGGATTCCCTGCATACTTCTTATGGCCAGAAGCGGGAGCAGGTCTGGAAAATTATAAATGGCAATTCATCTGACTGAAGGCTGCACACTGTTTCAGGGGTTGGGAGTTCAGGCAGTGTTGAAATCCACCCCTGCAAACTTTGAACTGCAATTAGTCATGTAAATTGTCGGGCTCTTGAATGTTTACCTGCATTGTTCAGAGTAGAGAAGTCAGGAGGGACTGACAGGCAATGAGGGTTCATGGGGGACTGGGGGGAAGCTGCTGATTGTGGTGATATGTTTGTGGGGGAGGATGGTTGGCTTGGGTGGGCAGGCTGGTAGAGGGGTTTCCAAAGCCAAAGGAAAAGAGCAGATCATGGATTAAATGAATGGAAGAGAGCTACCTTTTAAGACGTTAAATGAGGCGTGAGTAGTGTAACCCACGGAGGAATTTACTGCACTTGGCAGCAGCATTGGTTGTGTGTAGGAACACTTTTAAGTGTGCGACGGATGTCATTCTCTCATATTGTTTTTATCCCAAATTCTTGAGTAACTTGATGTGTCTTTCAGGTTCTCTCAGCCCTCTCTTGTCTATGTCCTGGAGCTCCTGCCCTCATGCAACTCCAACGTCACCTGCAGGGAGGAGGTGTTTTCCCCAAAAAGACCATTTTTTACTTCTCAGCTGTTTGAAACCTGACTCATTCTCCACTCCTCATTCTGTCACTAGAAAATCAGTGTTGTCTTGATGTTTATTCCTGCAAACAGCTTTTACTTACTGTCTAATTTTAATGTCTTTTGCAAGTAGCCCATCTAAATATTTAGCTGTTTCCTAAGGAGATAGTCCAGGCTATTGGGAAAATAATGTGTCTTTCTAGGATGCCTTTACTGTCTGGTAGAAGTTGTTCAATGTTTTCAGTAAAATGTATTTAGAATCACAATTAGTGATCTTTTTTTCTCTTTCCTTTGTAAGCGATTAAGCGATTAGATGAAGGAAATTCACGACCATAATTTGTCCTGGCCTAGACACTCTGGGCAGTAGCCTGTGCTTTCCAGGCTGGGACCAATTCAGTCTCCTGGCCATCACTTTTTTTTGCAGCAGGGATAGAAATACCCTTATTTTATCAATGACAGGACTGACAGGATGCTTCTAGGCTATGGATGGCAAGGGAAGACTTCCTCCAGTGCCTACTCAATTACACCTGCTCAGACACTGATACTGATACACATAATTTCCACTACTTTCTTCTATGCTCTGGGGTCAGCACTCAAGTCCTGTGCTTTGTGGCTCTACCTCTCTACCTTAAAACTGACAAGAGAGCCTGTGGCAGAGCTGGGGGTGGGCAAAAAGATGCTCTGGTCTTGGGGCCTTTAACACCCAGCATGACCCATGTCCTAAAGCACCCTTAGCATCTTGGTTGCAGCTACTTTCTATGACCGTAACACACTGCACCTCAAATGGATTTTCTGCACCATTTTGTAGCCTGGTTAATTCCTTTTTTTTAATTTTCCCGCTCTGGCTGGGACTGACAAGGTCTGGCTCCTTTATGCGGGCTCAGCCTCAGCCGGGCAGGGCTTTCGGTTGAAGCAGTTTAACGAACGTCAGCGCTGGCCTCATTGTGTGGCATTGTTTTTGTGGGTGCCTGCACCTTTCAAGCGAGCTCCAATTAGAAGGCGAGGGGGGAGAACAGAGGGAAAGAAAGGAAGTAAATAGAGGCAAAATGATTCAGCTTTCAGCAAATCTGTAGGCTGTTTATCAGACAGATGGAGCCACGTAGTGGATGGCTTTGCTGCAGCCTGGCCCCCCGAGCAGGTGGGTATTTTGGAAACGATGAGCAGTTTGCCCCTCTAATTCATGGCCACGCAGCTTACACCGGACATATGTTGATTACAACTTGACTCGGCTCCTGCTGTTGCAGGAATCAGAACGTGTTCGTCCTTCCCCACCGGTTTTAACAAGAAATTGCTGGAATAAAAACAAAGAGAAAAAGTTACAGACACTTGTTGCATTGCAGTGGGAAGGACAAATGAGGGTTCAGAACCACTCTGGCACTATTTCACTTAAGTACTAATTGCTGAGCGCCTTTCATTAAGAGACCATCGTGGCTGTCCCAGCAGCATTTTGAACATATATGCAGATGGGCAGATGGTCCTTTGCTGTAGTACAGGCAGACGCATCTAGTGTTACAGATGGATTATTATGTTGATTCGTTGCTAAAAGAAAAACTTATCTCACAATAGGGCATTCGTTTGAGCACGGCTCCTTCTTGAGCTTATGTTTCTCCTCAGTATTGCCAGCTTTCACTCCCTGGAACAAAGTTTTCAATCAGCAAGGCTAGTGTTTCCCCTTCTGTGCTGCAAAAAGAGAAAGAAAAAAAGTTGAAGAGCCTGTCTAGGAGTAAAATGGTCCTTTTAGGAACCTAGAAGGTGCTTTATAACTTCAACTGCTGCTGGGCAGGGAGTGCACTTTTGGTAGGTTGTGTTTACTCTTCGTCTTTCTAACCTGTACTGAACTGTGATTCTTCCTAGGTCAAGTCCTCCAACGCCACTGGGTTAGAAGGAAGATCTGGGACAGACACATCATGTTGTCCTCATAGAAGAGGAATCAGTTTGAAGCTCAAGGTAACTTGCCCAGAAGACATTTTAGCTTCAAGCACCAGCATAGCTCTAGACTTGGTAGATATGGGTCAAAATGCATGCTCCACCTTTATAGTGGGATGAACATGGTACTTCCACAATGAGTGCTGAGATGTGTTTGTAAGGACCGCATGGTAACTTGTCTAGTTATTCAAAAGGATGCCCTGTGCAATACAGGAGCATAGGCCTGGCCTGTCCCAGGTCCAAGAGGAACAAGTCAAGGAAGCAGGTGGATGGTTGGAGTATGGCAGATCATGGCTGTCCTTTGGTTGATGCCAAAGTCAGCTTCTGGATGCTCCCATGGTGATCTTCCTGGGCTGCAAGTTTTGTCGCAATCTTGTCAAATTTTCCCTGGAACATCCTCCATGGGACACTGGAGCAGTGTGGGGAGAAGAGTCAAGACACAGCCTCTAGAGTCACTTGTCACCAGCTATGTTGTAGTTGTGACAAGAATAGGATTCTTGTTTCACCCTGTTTCAAAAGAAAGGGAGGGAGGGAAAAGAAATCTCATTTTCTACTTGACCCTTATGTCCTGATGCTGAATTTGTATCCATTAGAGCAACTCATCTCCTGCTCCTTATCTACCCAGCAGCCTTTGTGACTTGGAGTTGTCACCCTGAGCAGAGCTCTACCAGAGGTTTGGCCAGCAAGAGAAGAGTAAACAGAAGATGAACTTGGAGATATGAAATCTGGAGCTACATCTGCTGCAAACAAGGTTATTCTAAGGTAGGGTGACATTGCATGCTTTAATAATGAAGCAATAGCAGAAGGTCCCAACAGTGAGAGCAGAAATGGCCCCACAGCTGAGACATGTGGCACTGCGGATGTGTCACTCTCCAGTAACAGCCTGTTGTGAGATCACACCTTTTCCCTCCCTCTTTATGAGGTGTGGTTTAACACACCCCCTGCCCCAGGGAGGTCTGGGGTGTTAAAAATCCTCTGATCAATGGTGTTTCTCCAAATAAAGAGAGGAGCTGTGTGCCAAATGCTGAAAATGAACCTCAAATGATGGCTTAGGTTTGCCAGCTGTTACCTGGGCAGATGTGCCTTTCACCCAGGCTTGATGCAGGATTTCTGAGTTTCAGATGTGTCTGGACAGTCATTAAACATCCAGCTGTCTGGGTCACAGACTGCCCCAGTGATATCTGCTCCAAGTTTGGGTCCAAGCAGTCCCCTCCAGTAGCTGTGCATGGGGCTTGGTGGTGCTCTGTAGGGATGGGAGCTGTTGGAGGGTCCAACATGTGATGAAAGCCTGCAGATAAGGGAGGTTTCCAATAAATAAGCAAGACACTTATCTGTGGTTGCAGAACAGACAACCATGGAAGCCAGCAGAATTTAAGATAGAAACACACATAAAATACTGGGAAAAAATGGTTACATAACACAAAGTAACATTACACAACCCAGGGAATGAGATAGAGCTCTTAAAACAGAAAATGACCTTTTAGTTTTAGTTTCTGAACGGCATTAACTGGCATTATGCAAACGTTGACCTGTCTGTAAAACAGGGGAGTTGATATTTACCCACGTCCCCAGAATCTGAGTCATCAATTAATATTTGTGAGGCAGTTGGAGGACTTTGGATGAGTGGCTTTGCAGGTACAAAGATACGTGTTACAGTCTCCTCACCATGAGATGATGCAGCAGTGAGTGCCTCCACATCTCTGCACACAACCACGCGTGCCCACAAACAGCTTTCCTAAGAGAACGGTCTGGTTTCAAACGAGCAAGAAGCACAATTCATTGTTAATTAGTTAACCTTACCCTAAAATGCCTTATGCCTAGGAGACTTTGTGGTCAAACTACAGATGCATTTGTCATATTTAAAGGAGGAAAGGGTTTCTGTACTGGACATATGAGGTCAGGCTAGATGCCTGCTGTGGATCCTCCTGGTCTTGGTTTCAGTGAATCTGTGCATCCTATCAGAGCAGGAAAATGTATTTGCTTAAATGTGCCAGCTATATCTAACTTCAGTGGTGCCCACCTCCTCCAGCTGTCTGATGCTACCAGTGTGATGTTATTTCTCAGGCTCTGTGGGAGGCTGTAAAGAGGAGAGACTCTATTGGCATGGGAAGCTGTTTGGGGCAAGGTTTGTAGAACGTCTCTGCCTTCATCGGCTCCCGCTGTGACTTTTATGACCTGATTTTTTCAAAGAGCCTCTAAGTTTCTGGGGAAAAGCCAAGCCATTTATTTGCTGTGTCTAAATGGGATTTGAACTAATCTTTGAAAATCTGGCCCAAATGTTTCTCCTATAATTAAAAAAAAAAGAAAAAAATTCTAGTTCTTAGAGTTATAATTGTCAAGGAAATGCTAGTGTCTTTGTTATCTGAGGCACAGCCCATGAGACTTCTCACATCTATATTTTGCCGAGAGGCAGTTTCTTCCCATATGGCTCAGGAAAACAAGGCAGTCAAAGCAAAGACAGAGGGAATCATAGGACAGCAGTGATAACATCTTCTGCAGAGTTTATAGTGATCTCATTGCTTTGCGCTGTGATTTAGTTGACTGCTTTTAGAAAAAGATAGTGAATAAATCAGGATTTGAGGGGGCAAACACAGTTTGCACATCAGTTTGAGGTAAAAGGCAAGAAAGCCAACCCTTGTTGGGAGCTTGTTCAGTACTTTCTCTGCAGGAAGGAGACCCTCAGATCTCTGCAAAGGATGGGCTTTAGTGGTCAGCAAGGTGGGACATCTCTGTGAAGGTGGGAGAGAACATGAGCACTGGGGCTCCGCTGCCTTTGAAGCCACCTTTGTGTGAGCAAGAACTGGAGCTTTCCTGCAAAAAAAGGTAGGTTGGTGTTTCACAGAGCGAGCTGATGAGAGCAAGTGGCTTGGTGTTAAACTAGGAGATGAGTAGGTGTCTGAATTGCCTTATACATATCCAGGTCAGGATGTGAAAAGGGGGAGATATTCCTTCCTCTGCTGCCTGCAAGATCCAGGAGCATCATCTGCAAAGTGGTGGTTATGTTCACGTTTGGGAGGGTCCCATCCACTCTGGCTAAGGTCTCTTTTTCTCTAGGTGACTCATATAATCTACAGCCTCCATCTTCCTTTCCTTCTTGCAGAATCCCAGTTTCCAAGCTGTTGCCCCACTGCATAAAGGAAGACGCTGGCTCAGCGTGTTAAGACCACGCCGAACATTTATAGTATAGAATAAAAAAGTAAAGGTGAAATGTGCAGCCCAGGGCTCCCGGTTCTTTCTTGTGTGCTCCTGGGAATGGAATTTTTGTCCATTGGACTCAAGCTGCTCTAAAAAGCCCAGAACAAAAGCTGATCTTAAAAGTGATCCGCAAAGGAATAAATGGCAGGCTCGCTCTTTGTTATTCATGTATGGTGCTCAAAGAGCACTTGAAATGGTTGGGATTTTCTGCGGACATTTTCTTTCTTTAATTCTGCTTGGGTTTTGGGGGGCTTTGGGTGTTTGTTCTAGCAGTAGCCCAGGCATATGTCCCTCCTGAAAACATTATGGCTGGCTGGAAAACCCATACATTAATGACGTCAGGGGACTCATATGAGTGAAATGGGGGAAAAGCTGGGTGGTTAGGGTGTGATGTTCTTCAAGAGGCAGCCTGGCCTTTGTCTCTTACTTAATTTTATTCCTGGCTGCCCTGTGCTCTGTGCCACACGATTTACGCACTGAATCATGCTCAGCAGCCGTATTCACAAGCTGGCATAAATTTATTTTCGTCTGCTGGCCAATTACACCAACTGCCTCAACTGTTGTTTATTTTCTTCTGTTGCATCCTCTTGAGTTACTGTTAACAGTGTCCCTTTTGAGTAGAGATGGGCTTTTTGGCACAGGGGCCTGTCAGCCTGCCAAACTAATGGACCATATCTGTTATCTAACTAGTTGTAAAGGCTCCAGTTTCAGGACAGCTTGCAGTTGCTGTGGCCACCTGTAGTTCATTGGCAGGGCTAGAGACCACTGCCCGTGTGGGATGTGTCACCACATCTCAAGAGTGTCCTTTGGCACCAACCTGCCCTTGGGGGGAACACTTAGGGGTCTTGCCTTGGAGAACAAGTGCACTTCTGTAGCTGTCTCACCTCCCTGGGGCTGGATGACACGAGTCTGGCTGTGCCAGGGGACCCTCGCTGCCCATGCAGAGACCAGGAGGTCCCCTGCACACAGCTGCTCTGAAGGCTGCTCCTCTGGCCAGAGAGGGACCTGACCATGGGGAGGCTGTGGGAGAGAAGAGCCCTGCAAGGCGATAGCCCCTGGACTCTCAGGGCTGGGGAAGAGGTTAAATTAAATGAGGAATTAAAAAGCAGTATAGGGCATGAACATCTTTCATGCAGTGCAACAATAACTCCATCCCATTTTGAGTAGCACCTTTGTGTACCAGTGGTGCCAGCAAGGATGGGTCCTAGCTTTGAAGGATGCTTTGGGTGTGCAGCATTTGCAGCCTGCAGGATCTGCTCTGATTTCTTCTCTTAGCTTTGTAGCATATGTTGGGTTTTGGCCAACAAAGGCTATTTGTGCCTTGCTTACGTGCAAACCTGGGGCCAACTCCATTTCAATCACTCCTGGCTTGCGAAATACTCCAGCCATCTGAAAATGGCTCTGTCACTTTACTGTCCCTCTGGTCCCATTAGCTCCGTTTGCTGTGGGTTGTTTACTGCCTGCCTTGGAGACTCATCTGGGAATTGGAAAGCTGAGCCATCTCCTTTCTTTCCCGACAGTCGGGGTGTCCCTGTGCCAGCAGACATAGCAGGGTACTGGGAGATGCCAGCCTTCCTGAGCCACAGCTACAGCAAAGGGGCACAGCATTGAGGCTCCTATTAAAAAGAGATCTAAACCGAGGACCCTCTACACATGCTTCTACTGTAGGAACAAGGGCTCTGCAAGTGCCACAGCAAATGCTACCTCCTTGCAAATACAATCTGGACCGGAGAAAGTCTCCCATAACTATTTGGCAGTCCACCTGAGGTTCAAAGCCTAAAAGCATACACACAAGAGCATAACAAGCAAACGCAGCGGCTTTGAGATGTGAGATCTTTGTTCCTTTTGAGTCACATTCACGGGAAATCCTGTGTGATCTCGTGCCAAAAAAACCTCATTTCTAGGTGTGCTGTTGACTCCACGACATCCATGGCTCCGCCAGACTGATGGGCTCCTTGCATCTTTTTAGGTGCCAGTGTGCATTTGCCTTCACTTTGGGGGCTGTGACACGAAGTAGTGCTCTGCACGCCTCCTCTGAGAGTCTTTGCTCTCTGTTCTCCAGCAAGTGGCAGGATGTGCAGGCAAAGACAGGCCTTGTGTTGCCAAGTTTGGAGTCATTTCCTCCTCCCAAGTGCTCAGGGCTGTCTGGAGCAGAGGTTGTACTTGAGGCTCATCTGTAGCCTTCAGCGAACTTTTCATAAACAGGAAAGAGCCCCGAGGAGGACGACAAGACAGAAATCAGTCCGTGCTCTGATCTTTTGTTCTTCCACTCCCCTTTTGTCTTAAAACTAACAATGCAGCGCTTGATTTGTCGCACTGAGAGCTGCCAGATGGAAGCAAAACTCCTTCCTCCATGGGTGTATGGCGGTTCTCAGCCAGGCCTGCGGTCCTGAGCCAGGCCTGCAGCAGCTCCCTGGACGGTCATGGGCAGGCCCTGTTTGCAGCTGAGGAAATGCCACCTACCGGACCTGCTCCCTGACTGCAGCTAAATGACTGTATAAGAGAGGAAAGAGAGGAATATATATAAGAGGAAAGAGAAGAAAGTAGGTACAACCACAACTGTTCCCTGGAAGAGGGCTTCAGCATGGTACCACAGTGCTCCAGACCTTTCCACAGCAAGTTCAGCAGAAATTAGCGACAGGGGGTCCTAAAGATGCTAGCAAGGGACAAGGACCTTGGGCTCTGCAGCTGGGACATGTTCTGCAGAGCAGAGGGAACACTACCAGAGGGTTAGACAGAGTCTAGGGTGTTATCTCAGCCCTGTATCACTTTTTGTTTTGTTTCCTTCCGTAATGTCACTGCTGTGAAGGGGAGGAAAACCTTTTGTTTATCAAATGTTCTCCCCAGCTTTTCACGACAGCATCCCTCCCCACCCCCCCATGCTTGCTGACAGACTCCTCAGTGCCAGAAGATGGTCGGGAAATCCTCCTTTGTGCTAATGAGGCTTGTCCTGCTCTGAGGGGGCAATGGGCCAGGGACAGCTCTCTCAAAGTAGATCCCTTCAAAACTGAGGAAAAGGGCAGGTCGTCTTCTGTGTGATCTGTTCCTGGCCCTTCAAGATATAACGGGCCACTTGAAAATGTGGACAGATGAAGAAAATTAGTGGTGCAATGCAGGATGCATGGTCTAGTGATAAGGATCTCCAACTGGAGCAAGAAGTAGGACCCAGGTCTCTGCTGAATACCCAAATTATCAGGTCCTATTTCTCTCCACCTGTCATCTTTCTAGCCACACAAGTCTTTCCTGTGTCTAACCTGTTGGGCTAACTTCAGCAAGACGTGCCTCGATCCAGTGGTACCAGTATCCCTGTATTTAAGACACCTTCCAAGCAATATGGAGAATTTAGTTCTTGTTTCTCATGTCCCAGGCGAGCTCCTGCCAGTGAGTGGTACCGCACAATACAGCTTCTAGCAGCTGTTTTTAGGTGCTGTAATGCCTCAGCTGACTTTCTATAACTCACCTTCATCACTTGGGCCTGCAGCCACAGAGAATCCTGACTCCTCTTTGGCAGCTAAAGTACCATTGAAACCATCATGGTCATTTCCTTCCAAGGTTTCTTCCTTCTCCTTCTCCTCAAGACCCCAACGGGCTGTGTGAAGGTTTGGATCCATTACACATCTGCAAGGGACTTGGCTGTAGACAGCCACATCATGAGGTTATTACACTCCATGTGTGTCTCAGTGGGGGTGAGGTGGTTAATGACTAACTTGTAAAACCGCTCGGTGCATGGGTGAGCTGAGTAGGTGTTTTCAGAAACAGCTGTGCCAGTTTCCCCTGTCAGGATGGGCTTGGGTGCTGGCCAACTTTCCTGTAGCGCTCTCTGTTTGCAAAGCTTTGTGGGGTTGAGTTTTGGTTTCTGAAACCTGTCAGGCACAACTGAAACTTGATTTTTCAGGACTCCATACCAGTGCTTTGTTATTCTGTAAGATGCTGAAGTCGAAGTTCTACTGCCAAGAAGCTCCAGTCTGTGACTTACACATTGATTATACCAGGAGGAGAAGCCCAAATCCACTTGAATGATGCTCATCCAAGAGCTCTGCACTCAAGGTACTCTGTACATAGTGTCTGGAAAGCTGGGTATGAGTATGCGTGGGAGCTACTAACTTGACCATTTTGGCATCCTAGCTTTTAGTGTCCTACATCATAAATCTTCCCATTGTATAAAAGTCTTTCTAGAAAGGGCTGTCAACCAAATATGAATCTGTTCAGCTGACACAAAAACATCTGGCAGTTCAGGTCCCTGCCTCATACAGCAGCGTGTGACCAAGAACTCAAGACAGCTCCCAGATCCAAGGAGCAGACTGCTTTTCTCTCACTGGACTCATAATCTGGGGAAAATAACAGGCGAGTCAGATTTTGTGTACCAGCCCCAATTTGGCACATGTAATATAGCGTCCTGTCACAGCTCTTGGTGCCCAAACTCTACCCTCCAGGTTGTTGAACCTGTCATGTCCCCTGATGCTAATATTTCTGGAAAAAAAAACCAGAGACTTCTAGAATGATTTACTCTTTTACAAAACTGGAAATAGGAGTTTCCACCCACTGATACTATTTATACGTAAATAGTAACGGCATTAAACTGGAATCCCTGCTGTTCCTGATGCCACTCAAAGACTACAAGATTGCTACAGTCCCATCATGGGGCCTGTGGGTGTGAAAGACGCAGCTTGTTTTGAACTGTTTCTCGTTTATTCTTATCACACCCAAGCACCTGTGAGTCAGAGGTCTGTCTCTTGCTTTCCTTCCTTCCCTCAGTCTACCTCAGCAGACTGAAATGGGGTTTTCTTGTAGACCTTGTCATCATTTGGCCATCGTAGAATGAAATACTTAAATGGCTTCAGGCTGCTGATTGGCCTGTCCTCTGCACACATTATGGGTGACACTCGGGTGCACTGCTGTGAATTGTGCATAGTTTTGTTTTTTGCAAGGAACCTAAGCCAGGGCTGGGGGTAATTAAATCTACAGATGGAGCAACCTGTTTCTGCTGTCACTGCATCTGGGGACCAATCCCTCCATCAGCTCTGTTCAGGATGAAGAGTTGATGCAGTCACTTGGCATACAGATGCCACTCCAGGTCTCTGATCAGCATTGTCCTCCACGTTACGTTTTATAGTTTTGCTATTGAGAAATGTTGAGTAGGGCTGTCTAAAATTTCCAAAATTTGAGGGTGTGTAATGGAGCTTTTATTTTGTTCTCTGCCCTTTTCTGAGAAATCCTATCACTCTCATTTTCAAAGCTACTGAGCTGGAATTTTCAGACAATTATTCACAATTACTTCAGCCCTTTTCTTATGTATGGCTAGGATGATTTCTCCCATATGTATTAATCTGTGCTTATTGACACTGACTTTTAACTGTGGTTTCATTGCCTGGTTACTTAATGTCATGAGATCTTCCCACAATTACTCACATTCAGGCTTAGACCTGAAAATCCTGGATAACTTTTAGTACTCTATCGTTGGTCATTTCATTTCTCATCCCTTTTACAGATCACTATGTTTGCATTAAACAGCTGAAATTCCAGCACAAGTTCAAGATCTCAGGGGACTTTATGGAAACTCTTCTTCTATTACATATCTCAGAATGTGCATATATACAAAAATATACACAGGTATGTACACAAATATGCACGTGTGCATGCATATCATTACTTATGCCTACTTTTAACTTCCTATGTTTTAATCTGTTATGAGTTTATGATGATTCGTGACTATAATTTCTTTAGAGCCTTTACCAGCTGTGAATGCTTATCAAAGATCAAGTACAGTGAATCAACCAAACTGCTTTGGCCCTCATGTCTAGCAATCCTTCAAAAATATCTAATATATTTTTGAGATATGACTTACTTTTACAAAAGCTATGTTGACTTCCGCTGATTCAGTGATCCACTGGTCTATCTATTTACAGAATCATAGACACACTGGTTGAAAGGGACCTCTGGAGTTCTCTAGTCCAATCTCCCATGCAAAGCATGGGTGTTGCAAACAGTAAGTCAGGCCAGCTCAGCTTTTGTCTGGCTAAGTCTTGAAAACCTCCAAGGGTGAAGTTTCCACCCCCTATCCAGTTGCAGGTCTCAGAGCTGCCAATCTGAGCCTCCTGAGCTGCAATTTGGAAACCTGTTCTGCAATTCTTTATTACTGTCCCTTGCTCTACCCTCTACCACTGCCAAGAAGAGTTTGGTTACATTATTTAGTGCTCTTCTTCCAGTAGTTTGAGTTTGGGGACTCTCCATCCTTGAAGATACTCAAAACTGGAGCAGACAGCTCTGAAACTGACCCTATTTTGAGCAGGGGTTGGAGTAGGGGTCTCCAGAGGTCCGTTCCAACCTAAATTATTCCATGGTTTTGTAATTAGGCTGGACTCTAAAAATAGATTTGTCCTCAAGGGACATCAGTTCAAGGTGATACATTAGGAGGTGTCATCTACTAAAGCACAATTCTGGCACCCCAGGTACTGTTTGGAAATTTCCCAGGCAGGTATACTCGAGATTCCTTGGCATGTTGAAGCAATGTGAACAAAACAGCACAGAAAGTGTTTTTCAAGCATTTCCTCCATGTGTTCGGTTGGTGTTTCTGGGATGTGCCTGTCTTGAGGAAGAGGCTGTAAATTCTGCCACTCTCTTATCTTGGGCTGTCAGTCTATTTTTTTGATCCAGTGCTTGTTATAATAAAATGGTGTCTGGAAAACAAAGCTCGTGTCAGCCCTTACCAGCAGAGCTTTCTCTTGAAGATAAAGAGCTGGAAGGCAGCATGGTAGGAGCAGTGAATCCTATCAGAGCCAGCAGCAAAACACTTAAATGCTGAAATAATTCAGCATCTGCTCAGAGCAAGAACTATCCATATGAAAGACACTAATCTGTCATAGACTTTAAGGCTGGAAGGGATTATGATGATCTTTCAGTCTGACCTCCTACATGATTCAGACCATAAGATATCATTTTGCATCAAGCTCACAGCTTCCAAATGAGCTTGAAAAAGGCATCCGCTCTCAACTGAAGGATTGCAGGACCCCATTTTTGGGAGATCGTGGTAAGGTTATCCTTACAGCTGGGAAAAGTACTGTCTATTTCAGTGCTTTACTTCAGCTTTCGCACACTGGGATTTGTGATGGTGGGTTTTGATTTGGTTTGGTTGGTTTTTTTCCCCTGGATTAAGCATTCTTCTACTGTCAGGGGAAGTTTAGCTTCCAAGAACAATTTTGACCAACTTTCTTACCTTTTTCAGTACCTTCAGTAGGACCCAGGAGAACTATTTCTGGCTGTGTAGTAGACATTTCAGATAACCTTGACCTTAGCTTGTTTCTGCTAACAGTGATCCTCTGTAAAACAGAGATAGTACTACTTCCCTCCCTCTCACAGGTGTTGGCTGAAAAAAAAAAGACCGTTAACATTTCTCAAATGCGATAGTGGGAGGCAAATATCAAGTCAGTCAGAGATCAGAAGCTGAATATTGCATTCCAAAAAATGGTTTAGTGCAGCAATCTTAGCTGATGGAAACCAAGTCCTCTGATATTGCTAGAAGGTACGAGCTGCATTTTCATATATGAACACTGGTGTTCTGAATCAAAAGACATAATCTGAAAACATTTGTGTTCAGCAATAATTGGATACACATGAAAGAGAGAAGGTATTTGGGGATAGTAGGGATTAATTGTTTCCCTTGTAAGGAACCTGGGTATAAGGCAATGTAGACTTTGTTAAGAGTATTTCTCATATGATAGGACTCATAAAGATGTAAAACCAGAAGCTGGTTTATTTGAGTCAGTTCATCTGTTTACTCTAGATGAGGCTTTTACTTGTAATGGAGCCAGTGGTCTCAGCTATCAGCCACACCATTTACAGTCAAAGGCTAGACCAAAATAGCTCCCAGGTCCTTCTGATTTTCTATTTTTGTCAATGATCTACTTAAATGCTGACTATCCCATTTAGGACACTCAGATCAATCTAATTGACTAAGCATCAGTTAGCTGCACAGTGGCAGAGGAGCAGATCACCTCTCTATATTTAAAATGTACGTATACGTGATGTCCTTGCAATGGATGGGGGAAGGTCTGGCATGGCCAACTGCAGAGTCATGGCTGAGGACTGAGGAAGGTGCTCCAATGGAGTACAAGGCTGGTGTGTCTCACACTGTTACTCTGTGGTGCTCAAGACACAAAGTGCTATGTAGGGATGAGCCTAGAAAGTGGATGCTCTATCCCTGCTGCCTCCCATGCTGGGGACTGCTGAGAGGTCACCGGGGATGGATTCAGCTTTTCTGGTGATGGTGGGTGACTCAGTGGTGTGGGAGTGCTCTCAGCCACATGTCAGGTCTCTGCTCTTAGCTCAGCTCTGCCCGTCTCCTGAAGGCCCAAGAAAGTTCTCCCTGTTGTCCACTGCTTTGTGTTATTGATAAGTGATGTAAATGACTTTATTTATCTAATGCCCCAAACACGTGTGGTGCTGAGCTGGTATTTGGCCTTGAGCAACAGCCCAGAAATCCATCCACATTTTCATAAACAGGACTGAAAGGATAATGCATTTGTCTGTCCCTGCTGCCCTGTTGACAAGTTATCATAAGCAGAGCTGTCTCCAAGTCTGTATGACAGAAATAATTTCTCTTCAGTGGAAAAAACAGATACTGAACCAGAAATCTGATCCACCTTCTAGGTTATACTGGAGTGAAGGCTTCAGTCATGTGCCTTGTGTAGCTGCTGTAGATAATTTGCAAGTTCACAAAGAGTGGTTCAGCATTAACCTGCTAAGCAGAAATGCAGAAGAGGTTGGGTCCAGCTGTCAGAGTGTGTGTAGTCCCAAAGGATCTCATCTTCTGATTTTCAAATCCTAAACATGATGCAGGAAGAGACTTTTTTAAAAATCCACTTCCAACCCCACTTTGTTGTTTATGAGGCTAGCTAGACCCTAAAGAAAACAAATTAAGGAAATTTCCTCTGTATTTTTAAATGTAAGCAGCTAAACCAGGCGAGTCCTGGGATGAAGTCATCCACAGGGAAAGGACTGGACCAGATGTGTGTTTGGGAGCTGTTGGGCACATCAAGGGGATTGTGCTCAGTGGCATTGGGTGCTCGCAGCCTTGGCTTTGTTTGGAGAGGATGTGCAGTCCTTACAAGCTTACGTAAAAAAAAAAACACAAAACCAAAACCCAACATCACAGGACCAAACACAAGAAAGTCCTGGAGGTTTGGCCACAGCTTCTGGGTCAGGCCATAACTGACTATGGCAAAACCAACAAATTCTTTAATGTTGTTATATATTACTTTAATTAATTAAACACTGGGAAACCCAAATCATAGCCCAGGTTTATCCTGGGGTAATAATTGCAAAAACTGCTTTGGCAGGGTCATACGTAGTTAGAATTGGTTGTTGACAATATTTTTCTTTTTCCTTTCCTTTTTCCTTTTCCAATATATCTTTTTTCCAATGAGAAAGGTTTCATAAAGTATTATTTCCTTTCAGAAATTTTTGAAGAAAAACTGAAACAGCCTGGCATTTCCCCACCCACCCATCTTGGATTTCATTCAGAAATGCTGTGATCATGATAATATTTTGGCTTTGACAAATGGGAAACTTTTGGATGCCAGTGTGGAATATAGGTGTGTTTTGTCTCTTCCTTCTGCTGAGGGCATGCCCTGTATTTCTTAGCTAATGGTGTTTTTCCTGTTTTGAGCTTTTCTGGTATCCTATTAGCAGTACACCACAGAATGTTTTAACTAACAGCATTAGTTACAGGCAGTATGCAGACATATTGTTTCTCAGGCTCCTAAAAAGCTCTGCTTCTATTATACGATAAAAGAAATATATTAAATGGATAATAACCCCCAATCCATGCAATATGCAAATGAAACCCCAGGTGCCTGCTTTATGGCAGTAACTTTCCTGGTGTTACTGTACACGTCATTCCTACAGCTTTAATGCAGTAGAAAAGGAATGGAAATTTCAGTTATATTTGTACGATATGGGGAAGACTCATGTAGCATTGCTGCTTTGGGTTTAATAGCACGGGCTCTGCTGATGGGGTGTTTCATTGCTCTTTACTGACCTGTTGTGCAGCTGAAGACACAGGAGCTCTGAGCAGGCATTTCCTCCATCTCTCTTCTTTCAGAGAAAGGAAAAGTGTTTGCCAAGGTGACCTGCTCTTAGAAAAAAATGGCATTTTTCTGTTCTCTCCCATGCAATGGTGTCTGGGTGCCCCTGACTCCCTGGCTGCCCCTGAGGTCATGGGATGTTCTGGAGCGGTGGGTGGTCACCAGGCGAACAGACTGCAAATAAATAAATAAATACAGACCTGGAGGGTGTATCAGGTTCAGGTTGCCTTGTGTGACAGGGAAAAGCATGGCACGCAGAACGGACAGGAACAGATTTTGTTTAAATTTAGCAGTGGTGTTGTGGTTGGAAAAGGCTGATGAGCACTTGGCACCTCACTTCTCACCTCATACTGATTCCCCCAAGTAGGGCTGTCAACCCCCAGACAGAGCATTGCTGGTACGTAGCCGGGGCAAGCACCCTTTAAATAACCTGTTCCCTTCTGTGGGCTGTTTTGCTGAGCCATTCAGGTTTCTTAGTGTCCACAAGAGCCTTTCCATGCCAGCGCTCCAGCGTGTGGAGGGGTTTCAGTCCCACACCAGGAGCAGGTGGACTGTGAACCTCCCCATCAGGCCACCACCACCTCCTGCATTTTTGGGTATGTGCCATGACCCCGCTCCCACCCCCTGGTCCAGGTAGGTGTCTCCATTTAGTCAGTTGATCTATCACCTGATGACCCCTCCTGACCTGTTCCCCCAGACTGGTGTTTTCCTAGAAAGTTACAGGGGAAATGTTATACCCTTCCCCAGAACTGGGAGACTGCCATGCTCATTTACAGGTCCTGCAAGGCAGCTGGGAAGTCGGTGAAGAGAAAAACTTTATGCCCTATCCATCCTAAACACTTCAAAGGAAGTAGTCCTGTGTGTTTTTTATGCTAGCTCGTCATGAACACCAATGTTGTTGTGTTTTCTTGTTACATTTTGAGCCTCTGACCTTCCACTACAAAGATACCAGCATTGTCCCTGTCACCACCTTCTGGTGCTGCAAAACTGCTGAACACAGCTGGTGTCCCTGTTATTGGGACACGAACAGGGCCATCCACTTTGTGTAACCCTACAGAAAACACATGTCAGCTCCAGTGGAAACGAGCAATGGATTTCACTGGGGAGGGGTGCTGCAGACTGTCAGCTCATCATGGCTCTTTTCAACGCTGTTATGTTTGCTTTATTTTGGGTGGCAGAGTTAATGACCCCTTAAATGAGTATTTAGAGCTGCCTTGTTTTCTGCTTAATTGGAAAGAACCCCAATGTCCTTTCAGAAAGTTGACTGCCCCTGTTTTGTGGAGCAACGACCTGGCTTTTTCCCCCTGCCCTTCCAGATTACATCCATCAGGCTCGATGTTTGTTTTTTACCCTCAGGATTCAGTTGCAGCGTGTGCTAAGCACCCTGAAGGAAAAAACCCTTATTCAGAGTTCATGCTGCTTAGCTCAGGTCAGCAGGTTTTGGTAATGGAGGTGGACTTTGAATTCCCTGTCTTAGGTGGTTTTGGACCCTATTCCAGGGATGGAAAGAGAAAACTTGGTCTCGACTTTCTGTGCTAAGATGAAATCAACATGGTGCACCGAAAAATCCAAAGAAACTTCTAGACAGAAGTTTTTGGAAGCTTAAAGCTGAAAATACTAAGGTTTAGGCCAGTGTTTTTCTGCACACTGAAATGGCCAGGAACTGTGTCCCCACTGAGGCTGTCAGACTAACACCCGTGTGCTATAGGGGTTGAGGAGGAACTAGGAATGTTGCTGTACTCACATTTTAACGCTTTTTTCCATATCCTCCTTCCTGCACAAGAGACAAGCCCAGTCTGCCTGGGGAGAAGACCTCTGTCAAAGCACACTCATTGACAAATGAAAGCCCCCAGCACTGAGGAACTTTCTGGTCGTGGGAACCTTTAGGCCAGGATATATGAGCTTCTCCCTCCTGCCCTGGCAGTGACCCCAACTCCAATTCCAGTCCTGCAGCATGCAACCATGACCGGAATGGCTTGTGACCCTTCTTGGTCATGGACCTCAGAACCCATAAAGGCGAAATGTAAGGACGGAGCTCCAGAGGTAACCCCTCCTTGTGTGGTGGCCCTGATGAACATAAGGTGGACAAAGCTGCTGAAGCATCCTTGTGCCATGTTTCTGTCAAGGAGCAGCATCACGGAGCTGTGCCTTGGCATGACGAGGAATGGCATTGAGAGCTGTTGAACCCTGGGAAGGAGATAACGAAAAGCCGACTGTCCTTCTGAAATGGAGCTGCCTGTGGAGCTGCCTTGCAAAGGGATGGGGTATGTGTGTGTAGAGAAAAAAAGAACTAGGGTAAAACTTCAGCAGAGGCTGTGATTATACTTGTCACTATCTGTTAACCTTCAAAGCAGGTGCTGTGCGCTTGAGGTGCCAAAATGGTGCTCAGGCTGCAATCTGTGTGTGTGCAGAATGCGGTGATAGGAGCATGGGCTGGGGGAAGGGCTGTGGGGCTTGCCAAATGGGCACGGGCACAGAAAAGAGATGGTCCTGGGCAGACAGCGCGTGTGACGCAAATGCATTTGGCTGGCTTTGAAAGGAGGGGTACATCCCAGCAGTGCTGGGACCAAGGAGGACATGTCCTCGGCTGATGGCAGACGGTGCTCCAGTGAGGACCCCAGGGAAGGGGCTCCTCTTTTGTAGGCTGACTTAACTGTTGAAGGGTTTGGACCAGGTCTCTCAGAGTTCTCAGGTTGCTGAAATTCAGCCAGAGGATCCTTGGCTCCTGTCAAGATCCCGAATTTTTACTTGGTTTTAAGAATTAGGACTATAATGGTTTGTTGCACTCTTGGTCCAGCTCAGTGTCTTTCTTTAATACATTTGGGATTTTTGTTTCTTTTTATAAAAGCCATAAAACTGTTAAAATTTTGGGTTTAATAAATCTTTTTTGAAAAAAATTAGAAAGCAGTATTTCAGTGAAAAAAAAGAAGCACTTTCTTTTTTCTTCCAGAGAGTATTTACATTTTCAAACATTGTGACGACAAGTGTCTCAAGATCTTGCAGGGCTGTATTGCTGAGGAAGTCGACAAGCAATGTAACGCTTGGCATGTGTGGAAGGTGAGTGAATGACATTCAAATGGGAAGATTAGGTAGGGCTCTGAAGAATACCTAAAGAATCTGAAATAAAAGGCTTCGAAGAAAAATGTCAGGGGTGAAGATCAGAAGATTGTAAAGTGCTAATAATTGGCAATTAGCATGGCTTGCAAAGCAGAAAGACTGTCAACGCACTTTAAAATGTCCTCATCTCGTAACTAAATGTAATTAGCTTTAAAATCCAAACTCAAACTGGGATGAAAAGGTGCTTATACTGTATGTATGAACAAGATAATCTTGTGTCTGAGTTACACTGTGAGATTCCTTTTAATGCAAATCCGTAAGTCAGGCTACCTGATTGCTTTTTAAAATTGGTATACGCCTGTATCCTGCGCTTGTCCCAAGTGAGAAGGACTGAGAGACACATCTCATCCGGACATGCATGACCGTTGCCAAGCAGAAATAGCTGATTGTTGACACACTAACAGGTTTTCTCTAAATGCTGATGAAACTCCAGAGTCGGTATTTTTTTCTCCCCGTAGTGTTTATTAAACAAACACTTTCTTGGGTGTGAGGTCGGCAGGTGTGGAAAATACGTTTTTATCATCAGGGGTGGTGCTGCAGGGTATTGTCTCAGTTTGGGGTCTTTTTTTGTTTTAAATACATTTGGATATTGCAAATCGTGATGCAATAACCAAGTACCTATAAGCAGTCGCTTGGCAACATATCTTGTTTATCAGAAATATGATGCAAATGTGTTTATAAACATTGACTTCATTCATGCTTATAAATTTGTAAAGGGTGAGTGTCTGGAGGAAGGAGCCAGGCTCTTCTCTCTGATGTCCAATGACAGGACAAGGGACAATGGGAGCAAGCTGGAGCATAGGAGGTTCAACCGGAACATAAGGAAAAAATTTGTCGCTGTGAAGGTGACAAAGCTCTGGACCAGGATGCCCAGAGAGGTTGTGGAGTCTCCTTCTCTGGAGACATTCAAAACCTGCCTGGACACGTTCCTGTGTGACCTGGTCTGGGTGATCCTGCTCTGGCAGGGGTTGGACTGGATGAGCTTTCGAGGTCCCCTCCAACTCCTAATATTCTGTGATTCTGTGTCTCCATACCTTGAGGCACTCTCATACAATGCACCTCCCACTCTGTCACTGCAAACGGGGGAGTTTGCACCAAAGGTCACAGCTTAGGGTGACTGGAGCAAAATTGTTTGTCATTGCTTTGCTTGCTACTGCAAGACAGTGATGGCTCTAGTTTGGCTGTCTGGGGAAGATGGACTTGGTATGAGGGATTTGCATCCCCTGCAAGCCTGCTCGAATGCAGCGTTATTTCATGGCTGGAGCTGGAAGGGCACACACAGCATCTGGGAGAAGTTTGACATTTTCCTTCCTTTGAAAGAGTCAACAGGCACATCCAGAAATGCATAAGAATAAATTCTCAAAGAGATAAAAAATCAGAGAGAAATCAATGCAAAGCTTTGGTTTGTACTTTTTCTTGAAAACAAGCATGTTGTTCGCAAAAATCTGGGGGTAGCTGCAACCTTCAGACTTCATGCTTCAAGAGGACAGAGCTGTGAAGCAGAGAAGTTTCCATAAAATTGAGGAACAATGGGGTCTTTGAAAGAACATTTGCTTTAAAGCAGTAAGCAATGACTTCTGTACAGTCGGGAGAAATATTATTACAGGGAAAAACATATACTGCAAAATTTCCTTGGAAAAGAGAGCTCTGTTTTCCTGCTGCAGAGTTTTGGATCATTTTCTCTGAAAAATTAGATATTACAGGAGCTTTTGTGGGATTTAACCTGCTGATCAAAGTGGGTGTCTTCTTCATGCAAATAGCTCTCCAGATCTCACCGACTGCGTTGACTACGTTTCCACTGACCACAGTGGGAATTTGGGCACCTCGCTGTGCTCCTGTGTCCTAATCTGGGATTTCAGTCCCACCACTCGAATCACAGAGAATTTTAAAGTGGGTGTCACAGTTTGGAGATCAAAAGTGAGTTTCATCTCCGTATGGTAAAAGGGCTGGTGGAAAATGCAGAAATAACTGCACAAAACAACCGGCAACGTGAACTCCAGTCATTCCCTGAACTCCGTACCCTGCCATTGCACACTCCATCTGGAAGTGGTGAGCATGTGCTGGGATTATTTCGGAAAGTTCAGGACAAAGAGGGAATTTGTGTCTTCACCTCAAGGAATTCCATGTGCCTTATTTCAGCAACGAAATGACAGATTTTTAAAAAAGTGTCGTAGTTATTTACAGAACCCACGCTTCATGCCTGTTTCTGACTTGAGTAGAAATTAGATGAGGCTGGCTGTTTCTCTTGTATTTCTTTCATAAATACTTTATTTCTTTACATTGGAGGATAATTACTGAAGTGCGTGTAAAAATAGAGGGAAGAAGAGTATCTCATATCAGCTATGGGTTTCTGCAGCTGCTCTGGATCGTGCTGCTTCAAAGCTTTATATTGTTGCTAAAATATGATACTAACAAAAAACTATCACTGCAACATCACAACTAAACAAAAAAGTTTACAAATTACAGCTGATACTTTTAAATGAAAAATTATATCAAATGTAATTTATACCAGTCCTAATTAGGACCTCCTCCATCCTTCTAAGTGGGATAAATGTTTTTTTGAGGAACATAAGACTGAATTTTGTGTCACTTTTCTCTAATCTCTAAATATTTTTACCTGGGGAACAAAATGAATATTTTGCATCTTTTCTAGAGATGAGAACAAGTGAAAGCAATGGGTCCTATTTGCCTCTGTCTTTCACAGGGATTATATTAGCAACTTTTAGAAGCTCAGTTTTCCATAAATTCTGCAAAATATTATTACTTAGAGTACCTGTTTGAATTCTTCAGCAGTTAAATCTTGTATCAAATGTTCTGTTATTACTACCCTCATGAAGTGCCAGGCTGACACACTTATTTGATAATTTCCTTTACTGTATCCAAACATTGCCATAATATTTGCATTCTCTCAAGTTTCTGCCACTCCTGGTCCTTAGTTACTAAAATCATCATTCAAAGAAGCTTCCTGACCTGCTCTTGTCATAATCCTGGTGCAAGGTACCTGGTTGTGCTGATATTAAAAGGTTACTTTGGTAGTGACTGATTTATAAATGTGTTGATTATGGCTAGAGTGGAAAATATTCATCCTTTCTCTATGATATGAACACTACCTCCAGTTTTCTCCTGGACAAGAAAAGGATTTATTTGTTAAACACTTCTGACTTCCTGCACTATTCCTGACTATTCCGGTGCTTTTACTACTCATAGGCTTACAGTATCTGTAGGGTTACTCTTGATCCCAGTGGACTCCAACATCTGCTTCTCACTCTCTTTTTCTTTGGCCATATGTATTTCCTTGTGTTCCTTTGCTTCCTTATTAATTTTATATAGCTCCAAGATGTATTTTCAGTGTTTACAACATCTATGTTCTCAACTTCCATCCATTCATCTTTGTTATTGCTCATTTTCCATCCTTTTCTATCCTAGATTGTTTTTTGAACCATGCTTTCTTACTTACAGTTTTAGCTTGCTTTTGTTGTTGTTACTTGGTTCTTTTTACATCCAGCTAAATAATTTTAAACTCTTCATTACAGGCATCACATTTAGTTTTCAGTCCTTCCTTACAGCTGACTTGTGCTTGATTCAGCTTTGTGAAACTGGCTGTCTTCAAATAACATGTGTTTTTAACTGACTGAAACAGGAATCAGACATAATCACTTCCACCTTAGTTACCATTAACTTTTACTTCTTGACTAGAAAATTGTCACCCATGATTTGTAGAAATTCCAGAGAAGATAGTACTGCTGGCAGGAGATTTTGATATATATCATCCAGAGTGAAGTTTCCCATGACATTACTGCACCCATGGTGGGTAAATGGCTTTAGAGCTGCCCTAGCTAATTTTGAGGGTAGTTCAGCGTTTTGGGGCAGCAGCTATTATACCCTCATTTTGTGCTTTACTCATCTGGATGTGAACCATAAGCAGGCAAAATCATTCGGTCCTGAGCCATCACTACTGCAGAAGAAATTAATGTCAGCCTTGGTCTTCTTTGCACACCTGATCCTCCTCTGGTTACAGTCACTGCCCCAACCCCACTCACAAAAGTAAATGTTTTCTCTGGCTTTCATTAACACAAATCAACCAAAAAATAGCAATTTGACAATGAATTTTGGGAAATATTTCACAAATGTTGATGAGTATTTTGAATTGTTCTTCAATGGTTACAGTTTTAAACCTGAAGCCCGAATTTGCCTGTCCCCAAAAGACCATTTTGTTCTCTCACCAGCTTTAGTTATAACACCTATAAAAAGCCTTATCTATTAATTTAAGTTTTCTGAACTTGCAGACCTCAAAGAAAACACATGGTGAAGAGGGAAGCAATGACAAGAACTTCAAAGGCTAAGCCATAGCTGATGTGACTTCTGTGCTCCTGAGCAAAGGCAAGGAAAAGGTCTCTCTGTAATCAGAAAAATTGTATTAAGAAATTCCAGTGATCCAGAACAGGACACATCCTTTCGCATTCTGCTTTTAGTTATTCATAAACCCAGGCTCTCACCATTTTTTTGGGTTCTTTTTCTCACATGGAAGAATTTCCAGCATTTCAGTGTCAATTTTTAACATTCAAAAGTTCTGGTCCATAAGGGGATACATGGAAGCGCAGGGACGTCCTTGTGGGTGGGAGGCCCCATTAGACATTGGTGTCCTCAAGGTGCTATCTTCCAAGCAGCATGGGGCTAAATGTTCCTGAAAGACAAATACTGACCTCTGACAGAGTTTGAAGAAATTAATGTGAGTGTTTTCAAGAGTTTATGAAATAACCAGAAAAGGAGGTAAGTCCTAGGCTATCTATTTCATCAACTAAGAGACTGTTGACTGAAGCCTAGCATGAGCCAAGCACCTACATGGGCAGTGTTTCAAAGAATTAATAATGTCTTTAGATGTGAAGCCTGCCAGTTAGTTTAATTACTGTCCTTTCTTTTTTTTTTCTTTCAGTAGCTAAATGGGTCCAGTGACAATGAATCTTATTTCATTTTTTAATAGATGAAAGAGAAGCAGGCTTCAACACAAATAATGAATTTCTTCTAACTCGTCTGGAGACTGAAGAGCCATAATTCTGATTGATCAGATATGGTCTGCTTCAGAGAGGCACCAGATGTGATCCAGATTTTAAATAGATGCTGCTACTGTCAAAATGCATTCGCTCCCTCCTGGTATAGCAAAATGAGGTCCATCTGTCTGGAGTTGTGCACATTTTTTAGTGGTAATAACAGTTACCATCAACAATAAGCTTTGTCTCATTAGTATCACATAATCCCTACTACCAAGTCCCCAGTTTCTGGTCCCCATATTATCTGCTATGAAAAAAATAAAGACCACAGCAGGAGCTAAGAAGGTCAGCGCATTCTCAGGGTAATCAGCTGTAGTAAATTCAATTCTGACAAGACAAGGCTTGCAAATGTCTGGGGAATTAAGGGATCATCTATAATTTCATATGTTGAGTAGGAAAGTGTCCTTCCAAACATTTATTAATTGCAGAGAAGGATGAGTATGGTGGTCATCCTTGGAGAGATTTCTTCTGAAGAAAAGCAATAAAAGTAGATTTAACAGTTTGCTGTTGCTTGTATAGAAAACCTACTGATCTTAACAATTAGACTTGCAGAAGTTTCATTCGGTATTCTTTCCCAGTTTTTATTGCTCTGTCTCAGCAGTTGATGCCTGTCACTCCTTACAAAACTTTTTGCATAAAAGTTTCCCACTGTAATCAGTGGGGAAACCTTTCCTTGGCTTTAGTCTGTCTCAGTACCATCTCTCCAGGGTCTGCAGTCCTTAAGAAGTGACAAGAACAAGAGACAAAAAAGCTTTGCATTTAGAATTGAAGCTTTCACTTTAAGATCTTGGAGCACTTTAGAAACATTAATTACTTACTTTTGAGGTCTGTATTGTCCTTTTTGTTTTACAGATGAGGAAATTAAAGCACAGGGAGGTTAGAAGCTAATATTTTCCAGCTTGGGCAACTGCAGGTAAGTTTTACATCTACACCTCTCTTCCTCCAGAGGAAGTTCTCAACACTTTCAAACTTATTTTCACACCTGTTTTCTGAAAGTGTAGGCTGTAAGCTGACCCAGAAGCTCACCAAAAGTCACTAGAATTGCTAATAAGACCATTAAATTGTCTTAAAAATAAGAGATTTGAGGTGTGTGGCTTATTTATTTCTCTTTGTGAAACCAAGGCTGAGAGGGAGAAATGAACACTAAATCCATCAGGGATGGATCCAATCCAGGGAGGAAAAGAGCTATTTAAGTAAAAGAATAAACCTGTCATGAGAAGAGATTGATCTCAATTAATTACAAATAAGCATGGACTGGAAATGAGGGTGACATTTATGACAATCAGAGGAGTGATATCTAGGGACAAATTGGTGGTCTGGGGGCAAATAACATCACCCACGTTAAGATAGAGTTGGATCAGAGTCCAGGAGGGATATGGCAATGCTGTACCAGCACCTCCAAGGGACTGGATTTGATGGCCCAGTGTGTCCTTCCCCATGTTGTGTTCACAGGATTGCAAACCAGTTTCCTAACCCCTGGACATGCATAAATGCTGAGACAAACTGGTCGTCCTCCCTGCAGGGGACCCTGGATATTTCTTGTTTAGTGTTTAGGTCATGTGGGTAGAAAAATGCTATTGCTGCCACAGGAAGAAAATGAATACCTGGTGATATCAAATACCGCTCTCCTCTTTAGACCTGCGGTGCCTCGTATGTCAGATTGCAGCTATTGTATGAAGAATTTTCAGTTCCTTTTTGTGCCTGGCGGCTGATTGAAAGTTCATATTATTTATGGCAGAAAACAGCAGTGTACTTTTGAGCCTGAGGAAGCTGGGAAAGTGCAGTGGGTGTCAATCAATTAAGCTATTCAACTTATTTATGAAACAAGACAAAACAATGTCTAGGATATGAATTCCCATCTCAATAGGATCCTCCCTGATATAAAATGTCAGAGCTGAAAAAGGGTCAGCTCATGACCCTTGAATATTCTTTTGAACTATTTGCAAATCAATACCTCTTCCCTGGGTTTGTTCAGGGACCATCGTTCCCTTTTATTACAAGTCACAGGGCATAGACTGCTTATCAGCGAGTATGGAGACAGACCACTGCACTAAAGGAGCAGCTGGCTTTGGAGACTTGGGTCTGACTCTCATTTATAGGGGAGGCTCAGCTCACACTACCCTGGCAGTGCAAAGGTTTTCAAAGCTACTATAATTATATTTTTTGCTGACTTTTGGGCTCCTTTACATCTTCTGAAAGAGCAAAGAAGTCCTTCTCTGTATGTGCAGTTGGGGTTGGCTCCCTCTTACTAGTGTCTTTATTGGCCATGAACAGCATCTCCCATTTTCTTTTCCACATGCTTACTGTCAGGAGCTCCTTCTGAATCCCAGTATAGCTGGGTTTTGGGTTTGCAGTCCCAGATTGTGTTCTTTCTCTTAACAGTTCTTCTAGCAATAACCTGTTTGGTACAGGTAGGGCTTGAGTGGACAGATGGCCTGATCCTCAGCTGAGCATCTGGCCTATTAAGCTGTCTTAAAAAGCATCATCTTTAGAAATCCCGGTTTTAATCTCATTGCCCACTGTGTGACCTGTGGGGGATTCAGATCAGTGCCAGAGAGGGGAAAAGGAGGAGTAGGAGGGCAGCCGGATGATCCACCGAGTCAGGGGAAGGAAGAGAGGTGCCTGTTGGGCAATTTGGCTGGGCTGGGCTGGACACTGGGAATGTGTCCATTTCTCATGACAAGGAGATGGAGAAGGTCTTGGCTGGACCAGAAAGTCTACCTTGAGCTCTCCTGCAAGGAGGATGTACACAAAATAAATCCTTGAAACGGTTGGTCCAGGCCTTTTGATAGGTTTGTCTAAGGGACCTCTCATTGCACCTCCTTGAGACATCTTCTTTCTCCATTTGAAAACTTGGCATCATCCTAATGCAGCACTTTCAACAGCACTTGGGCAAACTCAAGTCTGGGCAGGTGAACTGAGGTTAAAACAACAGAAGAAATGCCCAGTTGTCTTCTGAGTTACCTCAATAAGAAAAGAGCTCTTGGCACTCAATGACCTTTAAAAATCCCTTCACATCCAAACCGTCCTGTGATTCTATGATAAAAGGAAGACAAGGATGACAATGGCTTGCAAGGGAGTGAGTTATTAACATCAGTGATCCTGTGTACTGACAGCATGGCATTCCTCAGAGGAAATCAATATACACATTTTTTTTGGCTAGTTGGCCAGCAATGTGGTATATCCACATAATAACTGTTAGAAAAGGATTCTTCCTCTCATTTCTTCCTGTTACAGATTGAATCCTGAGACATGTATTTGGAACAGGTAATAAGCGGAGAAAAAGTGAAGAATTAAAAAATAAATGAACTTGCACAGTGCTGAGCGACATGGAAATGGTATTGAATTAGACTCTGATTCCTTCAGCTATAAACTGGTTTTGAGGTAGATCTGAATTTTACAGATTTGTAATGGACTACCCCAAAACCTCAGGCCCAAATATAAAATAAGTTGGAGCATACTTGGATCACATTCTCTTAGAATTAAATTTATTAAATTGAGTACTTGTGTTCCCCGAGGTTTTCCCTCACAAAATTCAGAGGAATTTCTTAAAAATAAATGAACACATCTACATTAAGTTCTTTATAGTAACTAAGTATAGAGATAGACCCCTTCTGGTTTTCAAATCTAAAAAATTTTTTTTAAATGGTCGAGATAGTAATAATTTCTTCTTCAACCCACTTTAATACCTGAAAAACTGAGTAGTTCTGATTGTGCTGCTGGAAAAAAAATAAATTTAAATTCTCCCCCACGTCTGTAGAAGAAAACCTGGACACTGCTTCACGACCAAGTTTGTTTGCAATCCGTAATTTTGGTGCAGGCCTGTACTGATGTCTGCTTAGGTAGGAAGCATGAAACAGAAGCTCCCAAAGAGTCTCTCATTGTTTATTGGGCTTTTTTACAGGATTTTCCCTTAATTAGGGACTCTTGGAGAAATTGTTATTCACTTGGATCTAACATATGCAATTGATTCCTACATCAACACAAAAGGGCCAAAAGGAAAATGAACTCCCAGACATGAGCTGGACTGTAACCCAAGCTTACTCTAGTGACTGTAGACAGCCGCTCTTCAGCTTTAAGCCAATCAGTCCAAATTTTTGGTTCAGGCTTCTATCTAGCAAAGTTATTCAGAGACATTCTTAATTTTAAGTTCATATAGAGTTTTGCAAAATACTATTCAGAAAGACTATTTACAGATACAGCTTATCTCTGAGATGTGTAG